>NC_034012.1:7169481-7265060 GCF_000346465.2 Prunus persica | reverse complement strand
ATGGATGAAATGTTGTTGACAGGGAGATCAGAGGAAGAGGCTATTGATGACTCAATGGCCTTTAGTATTCAGAGTGCTGTTTCTGTTTCTAACATGGCTGATCGTTTGCGTGCCAGAGCAAACGAGGTTGAGAGGTTAGCTACTGAAAATTCGTCTCTCCAAAGAATGCTTCATGAGTCTCAACAGGAGGTTGAGAAACTTAAAGGAGAGAATAATGCCTTGTTGAAACTGGTGAGTTCATACTCTGTTGATACACTGAGAAGGCTAGACATGCTGCAGGTCTCCAATGAAAGAATTTTGGGAGACCATGAGAGACTCATGGCTAAGCTTAAGAGGCGTCTCCTCTTCCTTCAGAGGCTTCCGAAACATAATGTATTTTTATAGATTTTACAGGGCCTGCACCTTAATTGCAGGAAAAAATCTATCTGTTGTATGTTCCTGTTATAATAATTGCGCACATTCTTAAACTTGCACCTGTGGTTTTTACGTCTTTTCAAAATGACGGTTTGGAACCTTGTGCCTTATAGGTTCAAATAACCACATCGACTCTCCCAAATTTCATATTTCAACGTATGGAACTTTTGGCCTGGGCTAAACGCAAAACTCAGAGTTTATTCACCCTTTTCAAATGGACATGAAATATGAATTGAGTAAAAGCTACGATAATATCGCAATATAGTAGTGAAGAGCATTAACTACTATATACCCACAACCTCAAATTCGGGATTTCTCATATATTTGAATCCATGTGCTTCTGGCACAGATATATCAAAATATGTGGGGAGCCTCAATTCATCATTTGAGATTTATATTGATATTATCCATTTCACGGTGTATTCTTAACAACCGGAATTCACAAAATATATTTCTTCCTTGAGGTGTCGATTATAACAGAATCGAACTTTATTAAATTCATCATTCTCTTATGCCAAAGAAATATGTGGCGTACCACAATTCGCAATAATACCTCAAGGGTTGTCCATTTAATTGTTGGAACTTCAAGTTCTCAACACTGTTAAATTTTGAACCTCAAGCCAAAATTACATATTCTCATGGTATGGACATTTTTACAATTTTATGTACATATTTTTAGACTTCAAGCCCTTATATAATTGTCCATATCTTGAGGAACTTCTGGCATCTCATTTAATTGCTCATTCATGAGTTTAAGGAACTGCAGGTTCCCTTTTGAATAGTGACAGTTTACCCAAAATGGTAAATATTTATGCATACATCACTATTCATGTATACGGCACTATTCATGTATACAGTACATTTGCCAATACAGTTATTTTCATGTGTACGGCACTATTAACCAATATAATACTGTTACATCATTTAAGGAACCCCAGGTCCTTATTTACATATCAAGAATCAAGGACCCTCAAGTCCGATCACATGTTTACAAATATAGTACTGGAGAGACTGCCAGCTCTCATATCAATATCATCATCAAGGATCTTCAAGTCCTGATGTAGTTGTATGATGAGGATCAAGAAACTTCTGGTTCTGATCTGAGAGCTTCTCGTGCTGATAACGTGTTGTAAAATAACTGGGATATGTGCGAATATTGAGCTGCACGTAAAGTAGATGAGACACAGTATTTAACGAGGTTCGGCTATGCCTACGTCCCCGGAGAGCAGCAGTAGTAACTTTTCCACTATGTAAAATAATAGGGCTACAACTTTAGTGTTTACAATAAGTATGGCTCACTCAATTTTCTCTCTTGGAGAATTTCTCTCTTGCTCTCTTTCCTCTCAACTCACTCACCCTCTTTCTTCCTTCTCTTCCTTTCTTTCTTTCCTCACTCATTCTTCTCTTCATTTTGGTGTGTCTTACAAGTGAATGAGCAAGCCTATTTATAGGCAAAGTAAAAGGCTTCTAATGGAGACATAATGATTTCTCCCCAACATTATAATTTCATCTTTTGACTAATTATCCCACTTCTAACACCATCATTCCTTCTTTTGACTTCCATACTCAACACCATCATTTTTCTTCCATCATTTCTCTTTATGTGGTCTTCACCAATATTATTTACAACAAAAAAAAATTGTGGCGCTAGAGAGAATATTTGGGCATAACATGATTCGAGTATTAATGAAAACATTGTGACACTAATTCCATGTACCTGATTGGACTTGCAACCTTGCAAAATGGGTTGAGGACTTGGACCGTTGATTATGGGCTTGATTTTTACACGCGCTATCACAGGCTTGTATGCAACTGCCACGTTGTTTGTAATTTGAAGGTGGGCCAGCAGCACAGATAGTGAAAGTGAAGAGAGAGAACCGTTTGAGCAGCAAACAAAAAGTAGAAAATCTGAAGATAAATATTCAGTTTCAGGGTCTAAATACAAACCCTTTGGCATTACATTTTTCTTTTTTCTTCTACATCTACTTACCACAATAAATTTAATTCAGGACCTGGACCGTTGATTTTGGGTTTCATTTTTACACGCGCTAGCAAGCAGCCTTGTATAAATCGAGTCCACTTCTTGTGTGCTCATCTTCATCAAATTCAGAAAACTTGATTCCAAAAACAATGAAAATCCATCACCTCATCAATATTTCTCACTATTTCCTCCTTTCGTTGTGCTTATTGGGTATTGGACTTGCAACCAGTACTGCTGTGAAGGCGAAATCAATATGCATTGAGGAAGAGAGGAAAGCACTTGCGAGCTTCAAACAAGATCTTACTGATCCCTCTGGTAGGCTTTCTTCTTGGGTGGGTCATGATTGCTGCAACTGGGAAGGGATTTCATGCAACAACCGCACCGGTCATGTTTCCCAAATGGATCTCCGCAATCCACATCCATATGTCTGGTGGAATGATGAAGAGTGGGACGAGTTGGCTTATAACAAGTCTTGCTTGGGGGGTAAGATAAATCCTTCTTTGCTTAGCTTGAAACACTTGCATTACCTGGACTTAAGTTGGAATAATTTTGAAGGGATCCACATTCCTAACTTCTTTGGAGAGCTTAAAACTCTGAGGTATCTCAATATCTCCTCTGCACAGTTTGCGGGAGAGATTCCCCCTTCTCTTGGTAATTTGTCAAACTTGAACTATCTTGATGCCGGTTGGTATTCATCTCTTTCTTCCAAAAACTTAAATTGGCTTTCTCATCTCTCTTCCCTAAAATACCTCAATCTCAATGGAGTGGATCTTCATGGCAACACAAATTGGCTGCATATTGTTAACATGCTTCCTTCCTTACTGGAGTTACACTTATCTGATTGTGGATTAGTAAGCCATTCACTATCTCTACAGAGGATTAACTTCACCTCACTTTCGGTCCTTGATCTTTCAGCTAATGATTTCAATACTTCTTCATTTCCTAGCTGGATTTTCAATCTTACTAGCCTCAAAAGACTTGATCTAAACAGCAATTCTTTCGATGCTCATTTTCTAGATGAACTTGGAAACCTCAAATCTCTTGAATACCTAGATTTATCTTCTTCGGGGCTCAAAGATAGTGGAGTTCCCAGAGTCCTTGGAAACTTATGCAAGCTAAAGACATTAAATCTTGAGTGGAACAATTTTAGTGGTGGGGGGATTGAAGAGTTTTGGGGGAGTTTGTCAAATTGTCCAAATAATACACTAGTATTAGAGTCACTAGATTTGTCTAGTTGCGGGTTGGAAGGCCAATTGCCGGCCTCCTTAGGAATGTTAAAAAGTTTGCAGTATTTGTACCTCTATGATAATCAAATGAACGGGTCCATTCCACAAAGTCTGGGACAACTCTCAGAGCTAATTGACCTCGCACTGTATGGAAAGTCTTGGGAAGGCAATATAACGGAAGCCCATTTCATTAATCTCACCAACTTGAAATGGCTTTCAATAGGCCCCAATTTAGATGACATAGAGAAGCCCATGTCCCTCGTTTTCAACGTGTCTTATGATTGGGTTCCTCCTTTCAAGCTCCACCAAATTGTTATTATCAACTGCAACGTGGGTCCTCGTTTTGGTGTATGGCTTCAATATTAGACTGAACTGGCATATGTCCTTCTTAATAGAACTGGAATATCAGATTCTATACCAGAGGAATGGTTGTTGAAGCTATCTTCCCAACTCGTAAACTTGGATTTATCTTACAACCAATTCCGAGGAAGGCTTTCATCCAATCAATTGATAAGATTTCCAAAGTTAGATACAATAAGTTTGGATCATAATCAATTTAAGGGCCCACTCCCACTTTGGTCCACTAATGCCACCTTCCTTAATCTCGAAAGCAATTTATTTTCCGGGCCAATCCCCTCCAATTTTGACAAGCTCATGCCCAAATTGAAAGAAATGTATCTTTCGGAGAATCATTTGAATGGTACAATTCCACCTTCTATTTGCAACATGCAAGACCTGAGACTCATTTCCCTGAGGAGCAATCATTTTTCTGGAGAATTCCCTCATGCATGGAGTTCAGAGAGCCATATACAGATTGTAGATGTTGCCTACAACAATCTCTTTGGTAATATTCCCACTTCAATGGGAGTATTAACTTCTCTTGAAATATTAAAGCTCAACAACAACAATTTTGGCGGTAAGATTGCCGATTCTTTGCACAATTCTCTGTTTTGAAAAGTATCGATCTTGGAGACAACAAATTATCTGGGAGCATACCTCCATGGATAGGAGGATCAAATGTATCCATGTTGTACATGCTACGATTGCGATCCAACCTTTTTACTGGACATATTCCCCGACAATTGTGCAATCTTGGCAACCTTCACATCCTCGACCTTAGCCACAACAACTTTTCAGGTGCTATTCCTAAATGTTTCAATAGTTTGACTTCTCTTGTTCGTGATGATTCCAACGAATCATATAGAATATATAATGAGCAAACCGTGCTGACATTAAAAGGGGAAGAACTCGTGTATAACACCACTCTAATGCTGGTAAAGAGCATTGATCTTTCATCAAATTTTTTGGAAGGTGAAATGCCTCAAGAGATAGGTAGCCTCACTCTATTGGGTACCTTGAACTTGTCGAGGAATCAGTTGATTGGTAACATCTTCTCGATTGTTGGAAGTATGCATAGGCTCGAAACTCTTGATCTCTCACACAACCATCTTTCAGGACATGTTCCTCAAAGCCTTGCATCCTTAACATTTTTGTCCCACTTGAATTTGTCTTGTCCCACTTGAATTTGTCTTATAACAACTTGGTGGGAAGAATTCCTTTGGGCAGCCAACTTCAAACGCTAGATGATTCCTCCATTTATATGGACAATCCATCACTGTGTGGAGTTCCTCTTCCAAAGTGTCCGGGTGATGACACTTTCACTGCTACAAATGCAAAACATAGTAATGAAGATGGAAATGATAATGGAGTGTTGTGGTTTTATGTCAGCATGATCCTTGGCTTTATCTCTGGCTTTTGGGGTGTTTGTATCACATTACTCTTGAAGCAATCATGGAGGTATGCTTATTTTCAATTTTTTGGTGAGGTATGCTTATTTTCAATTTTTTGACGACACCAAAGATAAGGTAACATTATTTTCAATTTTTTGGTGAGGTATGCTTATTTTCAATTTTTTGACGACACCAAAGATAAGGTAACATTAGCAATTGCATTGAAGCAATCATGGAGGTATGCTTATTGCTTATTTTCAATTTTTTGACGACACCAAAGATAAGATAACATTAGCAATTGCATTGAATCAATCATGGAGGTATGCTTATTTTCAATTTTTTGACGACACCAAAGATAAGGTAACATTAGCAATTGCATTGAAAGTGGCTCGTTTGCAAAAGAAAGTTTTGTCATGTTTAGTAGTGTACTATAATTTGATCCCAGTAAAACATTGCAATGCATTATATATATATATGTGTGTGTTGTTTCTTGGGAAAATTTAGATTAATACCAATTTGGTTTCTTGTTTTGACAAAATAATAGTCCATCAATCATTTTTGGACTGGTACCAAGCAAAATCCCATTTATTTATAATTGGTCACCATATCTGATAGGAATAGAGTTTCTGATAAACCATGAGTTCTTTAAGAATCCTTATTCGATTAGAAGATCACTTCAGTGGTTTAAGACAGTAAACCATCTTACAATATCCTCATCCTCATGAGCGGTAAATGAAAAGAACTCATTTATAAAACGTGTAATTTTATTTATTAATTTCACTAATACATGATTTGAGACTCTTATAGGTCTCATATCAAGATTGATGCAGAGGAACTACAAAATATTATATATTATTTATGGCAAGTTTTCCTTAGTTTCTTCAGCCACGCAAGGCTTAAGGCAGCGGCACTTGCGTAGGATATGGGAGCATTTGCCATAACCATAACCCTCACTGTGGCATCTCACCATACAGTTTCTGTCTTTGATGCAAAGCCCTATGAATGTTTTGCTTGTCACTTCACAAATCTTAGCTTCACTCTGCATCACCATCTCTTCTGCGATATTAACCACAAATATTAATTAATTCATTTATCAATTATTGTTACAAAGAGGAGAGAGGAGAGAGAGAGTACTTACGAGAAGTTAGAAGGATGACCAAGATCAAAACAAGACCAAACAACTTCCTCTCCATGTCTTAATCTTCAGATTTCTAATTGTCTTCAACAACTGAACTCTAGATCTGTCTTTCAACACTCTGTCTGTGTGTATATATATATATTATTACCAGTCACCCGTCATTCATGAGTTCTTTGGCATTCTAGACCCTACCTTTTTTAAAGTATGCATGGATGTTTTGGTTACAGGTGGATCTAAAATTTACTGTCGCTTTCATCAAGTATAGACATCTGTTGGTGTTTCCAGTAAACTATGGTATGCGTTGTCAATTAGAGGACAGTGTGTCTGTGGGTGGAAGAGCCATCTGGGTTTATCCAAGGATACTCTACTAGAACACTCCAAGTCAAACCTCGTAAACATCTCAGAAGAGAAAAGGAAAAATAAAAAATAAAAAAACTCATTCAAGGACTCTTCTTCTTGTACCATGTGGATGTGAATAAAATAATTTTACGTTCAAAAGTAATTTTCTTTTTAGAAAATTTGAGATTAGTCTAAAATTGAGAACATAAGTTGAATTTCATACTCGTATTTGTTGTTGTTGATTAAGAATATACAGGTTAATGAATCACATAATTTATAAAATCATTAATTTTTTCTTTTTCTTCTTTGTAAAGTAAGAAATGTATGTTTTTCTATGCTCTCGACTTGGTGTATGGTAGATGTTTTAGTTTATGCACATGAGTTTAGGTAACAAATTTTATTGTTGTTCATCCTATGATAGAGGTATGTTATATACTCTTTTAGATATATGATCCTATGATATCTTCTTCGTAAAGTAACATATTTATGTTTTTCTATGCTCTCGACTTAGTGTATAGTAGGTGTTTTAGTTTATGTACATGAGTTTTAAATAAAAAATTTTATTTTTTGTTCATCCTATGGTAACAATTTTATAATTTATATGTACCTTTTTTTATAGGTAACATACAATTTATTTGTCTATTTTTGTATCTAACTTATTAGTCTTTCAATTTATGTTTCTAATTTATAGGTAACTCAATTTATTATTAAGTTGTTTGCGTTGCTAATAATACACTATTTACCTATATGTGAGGTACATAAGTTGTTTTTGTTGCTAATAATACACTATTTACCTATATATGAGATACACAATTTTATATAAATGCTTGTTTGATCAATTGGTATAATATATGGATCTTTACTTTTTATTGGCAGATAAGACTCCATGTCCAAAATGTTCGACTAAAAAAAAGACTATGTCCAAAATTCTACACACACAAAATTAAAAATTCATGTATGATTCTACTAAAATATTGGCAGATATGTGTGAGAATTCTAGAGGCATCAACTTTTATATCAAGTTTTTGAATCCCAACGGGTGGGGTCGTAGACTCGTAATAGCCATTCACAAGCAGAAATATGATATCTGATAGGAAGCTGCAGGAACTCTAATTAAACATTGTTGACCAAAAAAAGAGACTAGTGAACATTGGATAATCAATAATAAAAACTTTATTTCATGAACATAAAATGATCATTTTGCAAAGTACAAGGCTAGAGAATCTTATACAGGAAGTATCAAATCATCTTAAAGCACCGCCTTTCTTTCTAGCCCTGTCCTCAGGTCCTTCTCTTCTCTCTAATCTCTACCACCTCCAATGTCTTTTTAATTAGATTGGGTTTTCTTTTTTAATCTCTTATATTTGTACGCTTCTTCTGGGGAAAATCTGAAATGGTTTACCTCAAGGATAATGATTATTTTATTAAGGATGTACTTGTAGGATTATATTGCAGTAATGAACCTTAACATGTAGGATACATTATAATGGTTTCTTCAATGAACCAACCATAATATTTTATTAAGGATGTGACACAGCCCTTGCAAAATAAAAGAAAAGCCCAAAGTCACAGCAAAAGAAAAGGGTGAGGAAGAAAACTCAAGGAGGGAGGAAAAGAGCGGACGGGAAACAAAGGAAGGAGAGGCGAGGGGCGAAATAGAGCAAAAGGAGGTCGCATGAAATGGACTTTAGAAACATACCTAAAGCTCATTTACAATATAACAAAGAAACTTCAAACTTCCTAGAAATTATAAAACTGCCATTAATTTCTTAAAACAAGCCCAACCCCAAAACATTCAATAAGACATTAAAGTAATTTAATAATCAAAATTAAATTCAATAGGGTCAGCTATCTTTTTTTATTTATTTATTAAATTATGAAAATTAAATAGTGTAGGGTTTATCTATATATATAAAGCAAAAGGCAGAGAATGGTGAAACATTCAAAATACCAGAAAATACCCTTGGTTAATGCAAACATTAAGAATTAAAATTATTAATTAAATGAGGATAATATGGTAAATTCATAATTTTTCATATTAAAAAAATTAAAAATTAAAAGAAAATTCAGATAATGGATCCTATTTTTATGGAACACAACTATCCATTATCTTTTTTTAATTCTAAAATAAATTTAAATTTTCTAAAAAAAATCTCTCGCAGGCGCAGAAGCGCGTGCAGAGAGGCTAGTCTATATTACTACTACTAGTGTTAAGAATAGGTATATAACTAAATATCTCAAATAAAAACCCAATTTCAATTTCATAAAAATAAAAAAAATTCCTTAAAAACTCAATATTCATCAAGCCATATCTTTCCCTAATCAAAAAGTATTTCTTCTCTTTCCCATGTGATTTAACAGTTTTGGCAATCCCTAATGTTCGATTTTGCATCGTTTAAACCTATAATCAAACTCAAATTAAACGAACCCAACCCCTAAAAAAAAATATTCTACAGTTAAATCAACACACACACACACAAAATTCACTCTACAGTGACAAAACACACGAAAAATCAATTTACAAGGGATCAAAAGAATAAGACATAAAGAAAATATATCTCCCCAATATTAATGAATTAGGGAGGAATTTTTGGATTGAAGAGACAAGAAGAATTTTTTTGGGGGTTGGGCGGGGAGGAGAGAGAGAGAGAGAGAGAGAGAAGGGAGACGCTAGCACAGAAAGGAAGAACAAGTAAGTGGAAGAAAGTCATTAAACTTAGCATTATTTAGGAATTATTTTTATTGTTTAATTTAGGTTTTTTTGGGAAATATAATTGTCTGTTTTAATTATGAGAAAAACCAAAAAGAATTTGCTTGAATTAATAACTGAAGGGTAGTTTAAGAATAATGGTTGGTGGAAAGATAGGATTATGTTTTTTTTTCAAATTTATATGGTGGGTGAGAAGATAAGGTGAGTGGGGAAATAGAACAAAACAACACTGTTTCTCATGTAAAAGAAGGGAGTTATATGTCAGAGAAGAAAGCCATCTCATCAAGTAAAATCTTGAAGGGCTAAAAGAGTGAATTGAAGAAAAATGTCTAGCAAATCTCTCATCCTTGTGTTCTTACTATGCATTCTCTTGGCTTCTCGTGAGTCTCTGCCTCTATTTTGTTGATTTTTTTTTAGAGTCAAACTTTTATGTTGATATAAATTCCACTTATATCAAGAAAATTTAGAAACCCTATATAGCTTATGATCCTCTTTAACAATTCCCATGCATTAATTAATTTAATTGCTATTAATTATTTATTAATTTTTGAACTGACCAATTTTTGCAATTATTATTACAGAGGAGAGGGGTGTGGTTGGCAGAGTTAAAACTTGTACCAAACCATGCGAGTCATTACCTGTGTGCACTTCATGGGTAGACTGCGAGTTGGCCTGCCAGCAGGAATCATACCAGGGAGGCCATTGTTACCCTGATTGCATTTGCTGGATGAATTGTTAATCAAATTAATCATCATCTTACCAACATTCAATAAAAGTACTTTATCTTGAATTTGTGTGCTCTTATTTCATCAATTAATTCAAAGTGCGACTCTTAAATTAAACTTAAACCTAATGCTGATTTAATTTCGAATTCTCTTTACCATGGCTTCTAATATTGAAGAATTCGAGTTACTGCACATGCATTTAGCTTTAATGGTTAAGAGCATTTTCATACACTTGAGGTCGTATGTTTGATTCACCTTCGAGAGTGGAGAAAAACTTGCATATACTAGGGATACAATTGTGACGTTATCCTGAACCAATCATCCATTGCCATGTGTTTTAACTTTCCGACAGGCAATACGTGATAAACTTGGGATACCGCCACAGTGGTATCCCTGTTAAATGTGAGTTCTTCTCCCAAAAGTGTCCCAATATTGTTTGTGTCAAAAGGGAATTCACATTACAAGATAAGTGTGACTAAGGGCTCATAAGCCGGCTTGTATAACCATGACTGAATGACTCATTAGAAGTAACAACATAAAATCGAAATCGTTTGTGCATGTGTTAGTTAAACAGCACCAAGTATTTCTAAAATAAGATGTTGAGGATAAATTGCCTTCAATCCAATTTCCCCCGCATTGAAAAAAGGTTAAACTTCAGACCCAATATTTAGTGGTCAATATCGACGACATTGGTATTTGTTTGGGTGCTTTAAAATAATTTGATGAAATTTCAACGTGCAAATCAATTTGGAATTACCAACACTAATTTACACATTTGACATCTTCAGTATCAATGAAACTAAAACCTTGGCTCATCTCAATATTGTACTAGATATTTATCAAAAGAAAAAATATATATATTGTACTAGACAGACAATGCACATACAATACCACATCACCAATCTAATTGACTGTAAAATGTATGTAATAATAAGATTTTCAATTGGTTTCCAAGTCATCTCTCTCTTTTGGTTGTCTTATTTTGCAGACAAACCAAATTCAATCACAGGGCAGCACAATTCAATCACAGTAATGAAAATGAGAAGAAACTCCTAATTCACCACTCAAGCAGTCCTGATTGGTTTTGGCTCCGTTCAGGCAACTAGCTTTTTTGGATTACACCATTCTCCTTCAAGTACTCGACAAATTCGTCAATAAGATAGGGCCAGGCACCTTCGGCGTCATAATTTGTGAGTGATGAATCCACAGCCTACAAACACAAAGTTTAAAGTTAACCAAAGAAAAACAAAAACAGAAGAAAAAAGGAGTAGCCTTGTTCAGAATTCAGATTAGCATGAAGGACAAGGCAACCGGATATAAATCATGCTCATAAGAATACATACTTATGTTCCTTTTCCCTTATTGTTTGTTTTTTTTATAAAAAATTTGGTGACACTTTGATGCTTGATATCTTACCCTTGCAAACTCTAATAGTTGAGACCATGTGTCCCTTGAAATTGCCTTGTTATGCCGAGCCTGAAATGAGTGGATGAAGAAAAAATTATCAACAGATGCACGTCAAGAATATAATAAAACTAAAGAGAAGAAAGTTATGCATGGAGTATGGCAGCAAAAAACATAACTCCTACATTTTTCCTTGGTGCCATAAGAAGAAACTTAATATTTCTCACAATCACTTTGGGACATCCGTGCTATTTCAAGGCACACATACTTTCTACGATATAACAGATGTATAGTGTTTAGTAAGAAAATGACGTAGGGCTAAAGGTAAATGTATGAAGCCTCCAATTTTAGAGATATTTATTCATATCAAACATTCATGACGTTCAAGGGGGAAAAGAAGTTCACAATGATTATGATAAGTAATATAAATGACTATTGCAGCACAGTGTAGCTGCTACTTTCAACAAATACTCAATCCCATAAATTACCTGTAAGAACTGACACCAATGATCGACAAACGGCCACTGCTTTTCAGCAAACAGTAATTGCCACATTCCAATTGCAGTATCCAATGCCAAAGATTTCTGACCCTGAAATGAAAATGAAGCAACATATATATGTATATGTATACACACACATATTTATAGATCAAAACCAGAATTTATCTGAGATACCTTTAACAACAAAAATCTTATTGTTGAAATTGTTCAAGGTACTGAACAACAACATGAAGATACCAGTTGACATTCAAGCATGTTATCTATAATTCAAACTATGAAAGATGCATCACACAGACTATTTCAAAAGCTGTAGCTGAATACATTTTAATTATATTTTAATGCACAATTTTTATTTTTATTTTGCCAATAGGTATTAGGTAGGAAGGGGAGGGGGACTGTACAGTAAATGGGTATCACAAGATTTCAATAACTCATGCTAGTTCGAACCCGGGTGACAATTGGGGTGGAAGGGGAAAGGTTACCGCTCAACCACTGCGGCTTAACCCAATTGTCTGTTTTAATGCACATTCAGGTCCACGTTTCCATTCTAAATTTGCACCCATCAAGAATATCAAAGGATTCTTCCTAGTTTTACCTATCAAATTTGAGAGATAAGCATAGTCCATAAATAGAACAAGTCAAAATCTGCATGCATGAAAAACACATACCTTTTCTTTGGCCCAGCCAAAAGCAAAATTATATATCTCGCGAAACTTTTCTGGAAAATCAAAAGAAGATCACTTCAGCAATGGAGAACAAAGGTACCATACCTCTCACGAAAGTCAAATGAAAACAACATCTTTAAAGAAGGGTCAAGCTATTTCAACAAATATATTAACATTATAAGTATCCACAAAAGGCAAACATGATATACAGATCAATTTTTGAAAACACTATAATTACATACGTTCATCTTTCAGCTCAGATCGCATAAATGGTATCTTTTCACGGAATTTCTCCAGAGAATCTATCCTGCCATCAGAAAACGTAAACTTATATGTTCACTGAATTCCTCAAATAGTAGTTATGGACTAAATACCTACTGTAATTTGAGCTTAGAAGAATAAAATACATATCAGAAACCTTTTGTACCTACCCCAGTGTTTCTAATCCATCTATGAACTCCTGCTTGGAAAATTCACACATGGTGGCTGCCTTCATGTGCCAGGAGACAACTAACTGCATCAACATCCCATCGTGCCAAAAATAACCAGCCAAATCATAAGCATAAGTTGACAAATGTAGGCAAACTAAAAGCAAAAGTTCACCAAGCAAATCGCAAACATATATTTGAGTCTTCATTGCTTGCATATCCATTTCTTTTATGTAGTTCAAGGTTATTTCACCAATGCCCCTAAATTTTAGCATGTGTCCTATGGTAGTCTCCAATCCTGAAAATGTAACATTTAACACCCCAGAAATCTTATTTTAGCCTGTTCCATAAATGCAATAAGCCCCACTTAGAAAACTACCGTATCTTCTGCAATCTTACTAAAAAGTTCCCTGAATTTCTGATGAACTTTCAAACATAATGGTTGTTAAGTTCAAAGGGGCAGAACTTTATGGATTGAATTTTAATATTGCCGCAAAAATGATTTGGCTACACTTGGAACTTGGTAAGCATGCACATCTTGATCTGAAAAGATTTATGCATTCATATATACGTACCATGACTATATCTTGAGGATCCACCTGCCAAATTATGGAGGCTTACTTGTTAGTCAAAAAATGAGGGAAAAAATTAAGAAAGAAAAGAATCATAAGAAACAAACAACAATGTTACAGTCCAGTAATTGAGAGTTACTATCTGTACCAATCAGTTACCTGAAGATCGTTGCAAAGGATGCTGATACCATCAGCGAGTATCATGTCAGCACATGGATCTGAGAAAAATTATATTTCATCAGTAAAAGGGGAATTCTGCAAACCATATAAATTTAGTTTTAAAAAATCACCAAAAAATAAAAAAGGACAAAGAAAGAAAACATTTGATGGATTATTTTTATTCGCCAATATATGTTTGAGTAACACAAAGTTGATGACGAAGCTTTACAAAAACCAACTCCATCAAACTTTTTATTATCTAGCATTTATATTTTAATCACAGTGAAAAATCCATCATGCTCACTACTAAATTATTAGGATTCAAGTATTCGTCTATTACAAACTTGATACAATTTTAGACTGACACTTGATGGTTGTGGATTTATGTACTGATTTACATCTCCGTCTATTCCATTTCCTATGAATGCGATATAAAAAAGTGCAAAAGGTCTAGACTGAGGACAAGAATGAGCGGAAAGGAAGAGCTTGCCTTTATATCTATTGTATAATTCCTCCAAATGTCTAGAATCAGTATTTGTTTGCAACTGGGGCTGACTGTAGAATACATCAAATGCTCCTTCAAGATGCCAATCACTCGACTTCAAAGCCTGCAGAGCAACTTTTTCACTGAATATGATGGGAAGTTAGACTTTTCAACTATTCCAAGTATCAAACTGAAGCTACTCAAGAAGAGGAAGAAAGAAAAAAGGTATGGAAGAACTCCACCAATCTAATACAAATCAGGTATGTGTGTGTGCACACACTTTTTCCAGCTCAACTTCAAAAGATACATAAACAAGTAGACCATTACAACTGCTCAACTCAACCAACTCTAGCACAGTACAAACGCACATGTGTCCCTTAGAAAGGAAAAATTGATATTGAAGTTACATGTGACCATTCATGATCAACAACTAAACACCCAACATCAACTGGTTCAAATGGGTGCTTTAAATATCAATGCATGACAGATGTAAGCTAGCAAAACTTCAACATCTAAATGGGTTTTAATAAAGACTCATGAACCTAGGCATGCTTATAAGATTCTTATATTGTGATACTATCATCACTGTGGTTAATGCATTTCATGTTACAGCAGGATTCAGACATAAAAACACTTATCACCTCTCACACAACCTGTTTTTCACAATATTACAACAAGCTTGTGACACAGGAATAAAACATTAAGCTACACCCATATTTGTTTACAATAAAGCCAAACTCAAAGAAGCATAATATTCTCCACAAACTCCTTTCTTAAGACAGACTACAGAAAATTTACATATGATTATCAATTACCTCGCTCCAGTTATTGTTATGAACTGCTGGAGCTTTTCCCGGTGGCCTCTACCCAATTTGTGCTGTCAAAACGAAAAGGTGAAGCAGGTGAGACCATGAGGGAGAAAGAGAGAACAAAGCAAAATTATGCATGCATATCAATTGTGGGTTGCTAATCATAAAGGTTATATTTCCGTCAAGAAAATCTAAAATATAAGAGAATAGTCTTTAATTTCACATTAGAAAAGGTTATCCATGGCAACAAAATTTATTTTGCATCAATTTGCTTCAAAACCTGAGAAACCAACACCCTCTGCTAAACTGAGCTTTACACGGAAGAGAAAATAAAATTCCTTCACTAGTATACGTTCTCAAATTCAAAATACACATCGCTTTATTTCCTTTTCCTCAGCTTTCTCAGCTGCCAAGCAGAGCGTTCAACAAACAATAACAACGTTATAGCCACTAAAAATTGAAACTTCGACATGATAGCGGCAGAGAAGTGTTGCTAGAATTTGCAGAACTAGTTACATCCAGAACAAACCATGAAAAAGAAAAAGTGAAACAGTAAAGTTTAAGATTAAAGTACAAGTAGCAAAGCGAGAGGCTGATCAGAAACAGTATCTATACATGAAACCGAAAGTCTCAAATATATAATCCAACAAAAACAATGACATGAACAGAAATTGAAAATAAAGCTCGAAATTAGAGTACTTACCATCTTTGAGGTGGTTGATGAGGAAATCCTAGACCTTGAACAGCTCCTAGAGACAGAAAATTAGGTTTTACTCAATTTCTCTGTAATACGCGAATAGAGAAATACTGAATCCCTCTGTATCTATCTGAATGGGGGTCTGGGTTCTTTGTTTTTCCGTGTTTTTAATTGTTTTTTTTTTTTCAGACCCAAAAAAAAAAAAAAATTTCTTTTTTCCTTTGTTTTTGTTTTTGTTTTTCTCTTTCTTTTTATTGTGAGAGCCACATGTATTCTACTTTGTTACCGCTTATAGACATGTGACACGACTATCTTTAGCATGCATCAATCGTTAGATGTGTGTGTAATCACTTTGAAAACTATGTACAAATGGTTCTTAATCACTTAATTAATATCTTGTTCGTTGTTAAATGTATTTGGGATGCATTGTGAGAGCCACATACATTCTGCTTTGTTACCACTTATAAACATGTGACACAATTGTCTTTAACATGCATCAACCGATCAATACATGTGGAATCATTGTAAAACCTATGTACAAATAGTTCGTAATCACTTAACTGATACAAAATGCATTGGTTGCTGAATGTGTGTGGGTTCTATTGTGAGAGCCACATGTATTCTAATTTGTTACCATTTATAAACATGTGACATAACTGTCTTTAATATGTATCAATCGTTAAATGCGTGTGAAATCACTATAAAAACTATGTACAAATGGTTTGTAATCACTTAACTGATACAACATGCACTGGACGTTGAATGGCTATGGATTCCATTGTGAGAGCCACATGTATTCTACTTTGTTACCATTTATAAACATGTGGCATGGTTGTCTTTAGAATGCATCAACTGCTAAACGTGCTTAGAATCACTATAAAATCTATGTACAAATAATTTGTAATCACTTAACTCATACAACATACATTGGTTGTTGAATGTGTGTGGGATTCGCTATGAGTTCCCATGTGCCTATGTTCCATAATTACTTATAAATTAGTTGATCATTAAAAAAACATGCAATTAGTTTTTGTTGATTCTTGTGAGATTTTCTCTCATGAGGAATTCGGAGTGTTCGTCAAATTGAAAATGTTAACATTTTCGAAAATCCATTGTTTAATATAGGGAAAACGAATTCGAAACGTAAAAGAAATTATAATCAAATCAAATACAATCACAATTAATAAGAAAAATAGATGGAAAAATGAACATTTAATATTGGCATAGTCCTACAACCCTTCCACGCTTACGCATCAGCGTACGTATTTTATTCAAATTCTCTCATTTGCACGACTCACTATTTCAAATTGTTCAGCCCATGCAAGCATGATCAATAGCTGGACTTTTTTCAACTCCAAGATTGCCCAATTTCAAAAACCATTCAACTCAGCCCAATAAAGCTGGTCCAGTATGTAACCAGGTCATTCATTGTTACCAAAAAGTGTAAAGCTTTTCTGGCCCAATATAGTCTTCAGTTTTTTTTTATTTTCAATAAGGCGCCTTTTCGTGAAAATAGAATCTCCTAAATTCTTGTCACTTACAAATTGACATGCGTGCAAATAACTATTTTTTGTGTGTTTTGATTAAATGTCAAACCGTGATTTGTTAGAGCGCATTGTGTGTCCTTCCTTCCAGGAAATATGGCAAGCAGGCACATCTAATGGATGCACACTAAAATTATTATAATTTAATCTGCGTGGTATGAACTAATTCCATCCACACACATTTAATATATTCGTTGCACAAAAGTCAGCTCTTATGCTCCAATAGGCAAACATACTCAAAAATCTTCTTCAGTTTCTGAAAACTGCTACTAAAATATAAATTTTAAAGAGTGCGTGGTATATCAGACCGGCATTGTCCATGCTTATCTACTGATTATAATATTAATTTCAAGTTTCTATCAGATTCTTTCTTTACTTGGGTTAATGGACATTATGGTATAGTGCACTTTGTATATCTGCCTATGTTTGCTTTATATATTGAGCTGCAAATGCTTGCCTTCCTAGCAAATTCTTTCTGCTGAGAAAAATGGTGACAGATCTTCGAACAGATTCTTCGGATTACCGGACTGAGCTTCTGTCGCCGGATGTGACAGGAGAGGCTGTGACAATGCCAACTGAGGCAGCATGGAGGCTCAATATGGATGGCTTCAAGCTTCCAGACAGAAACAAGGATTCTTATTTTGGCTTTGGCTCTTTTGTTGAGTCATTAAGTAAAAGCTCTTATCTTATGTCCTTCTCTTTATGCAGTACTTTCATATACTTTATGTCAATTTAATAGATGTCATTGACAAAGACAAATTATATTTGTCTTAAAACTTATATTAACATTGAAATTCTCTCTATTGCTATGACAGGGAGGCAAAGAAAAATTGCAGAATATTACAAGAGGCAGAATAAACTTCTCAAAGGATTCAATGAGTTGGACTTATTTTCAGAAACGGGGTTTTGGCCTGGAAGTTTAACAGAGGTTTGCTGTTAATTTGCCTTAGATTAGTGGTAATTTGCAGCTATAAAATGATCTCCACTAATTCAAATCTTGAATTTTTCTTAATTATTGCAATTTGCATACAAACTCTTCATTTCAGGATGAGGTGAACCAGCTTGCAAGAAATGAAAGGATAGCAATATATGCATCCAATGTGGCTAATTTGGTGCTTTTCCTGGCAAAAGTGTATGCTTCATTTGAGAGCAGATCATTAGCAGTAATAGCTTCAACATTGGATTCTCTGTTAGACCTCTTGTCAGGGTTCATTCTTTGGTTTACATCCAATGCAATGAGAAAACCAAATCAATACCGGTACCCGATTGGCAAGAATCGGATGCAGCCTGTGGTAAGCATATCCAATAATTTGAGGAGACATAAGACAAAAATATGCACACAGGAAAAGATTTCAAGCCTATTAAACCAATATCTTTCTAGGAGCAACATTTCAATATGGGAACATGAGACCAAATTTGTCAAGAAATTGGTTCCAAAGTTTGCAGGGAATTTTTGTACAGTACGAGAACATTTCACTTGCAATTTTCTCCATGATTCATATACTAAATCTCAAATGCATTGCAGGGAATTGTTGTTTTTGCATCAGTAATGGCAACTCTTGGATTACAAATCTTGTTCGAATCGGGACGGCAACTTCTCACAAAGGTATGTAAGAGTTCATCAGTTGATAGTAGAGCAAGAAAGTCTTGAACACAGTCAGTGACTCAATATATATGATTATATCTGCATTTCCAACTCATCTCCTATAGATCAATATGGTTTGCAGCATCAAGTTTTTCTTATTGAGTGAAATTTTGAACACCAAAAATGTAAATAGGTCCTTATGAATTTCTTTCCATGTAGGCTCAACCTGATAGGGACCCAGAGAAAGAAAAATGGATGATAGGGATCATGGTGTCTGCCACAGTGGTGAAGTTTGTGCTGATGGCATATTGTCGCAGATTCAAAAACGAAATTGTTCGAGCATATGCTCAAGATCATCTATTTGATGTCATCACTAATGGGATTGGTCTTGCATCAGCAGTTTTAGCAATCAGGTTTTACTGGTGGATTGACCCTGTTGGAGCTATCATTGTAAGTACAAGATATTACTTAACACCTAATTTTGTTACAACACCATTTTGGTCTCTGTGTTTTGAATTTGACAAATTTGGTCCTTGTCCCCTTTGCCTAATTTGACATTAACATATTAAAACACGGGGACCAAATTGGCCAAATTATGGCAACAAGTGTAATTGATATTTGAAATACAATGCCTGCAGATTGCTTTGTATACAATGGGAAATTGGGCAAAAACAGTGATGGAAAATGTGTGGTCACTGATTGGGAAGACAGCACCAGCAGAGTACCTGGCAAAGTTGACATATCTGATTTGGAACCATGACAAGGAGATCCAGCACATTGAGACAGTGAGAGCCTATACTTTTGGTTGCAACTATTTTGTGGAAGTTGACATAGTCTTGCCTGGGGACATGTCTCTTAGTCATGCACATAACATTGGAGAAACACTTCAAGAGAAGCTTGAAGTCCTTCCTGAGGTTGAAAGAGCTTTTGTTCATGTGGACTTTGATATTACTCACAGGCCAGAGCACAAGCCAAAGTTGGCTTCATGATCAAGAAACACAAGACAAGAACAGTAGAGAAGTGTTGTTTGAACTAGCTCTTTTTTCAATTATTAAAAATCAATCCCATCATTTGAAGAAGAGAATTGAACATAGAGTAGGCCACAGTTATTGAACTACTACTTATCTGTATGAATAAAGTTTATATGTTTATTTCGAGCTACTTGAACCTCAACGTGTTCGGATAAAAAATTAAAGTGAAAATTTGTGATGGATGGTTCTTTTTCAACCCAAAGATTGCTCTTCTTATCCACCTAAAGAAAAAGTTAATAAAATCATCATTTGATGTTTTCCGTTTTTGCCACCATGAACACCGCCGGTCAGTGCTCAAGCCATGAGCATCACCGCCGGTCAGTGCTCAAGCCACGAGCATCACGAATTTTAACATGGCTGGAGGGAGAAGAGAATGATAGGAGAAGGGAGAAGGATATGAGAAAAGAGAAGGGGAAAACTAGCTTTTAATAGAAGAATCCAAACCCTAAGGCATACACAAAACTGTCTATTTCACTTCTAACAAGCAAACACAAAATTGAGGTTGAATACAGGAATCTAGGTGCGTGCAAATTGATGGAGGTACATTATCAAAATCTCATCATTCCGAATCATAAAACAAAACAACTGTGACAATTCTTCACAATCAAAATCTTATCTTTCCGATTTTCTCAATTCTTGATTCAATATCAAGACTTGAACAGCTATATCTCCTAATCTAGGGGTACAAAGTATCTGGCAAGGAACCAAATGACTAAGAAAGTTGAACCCATGCGAATTCTTCTTTGTAAGCCACACTTGCATCACAGGAGGCTTCACATGTATAAACAGCAATTGTAGCCCAATCAAGAGAGTCCACGTCATTCTTCACATTAAAGTAAAATAGCAACTGTGGCATAATCTGAAGACATACAAAATACATACGGTCAAAAACCAACTAAAAAGAAAATGGCAACGGCGAGCATAAAAGAAATTAAAATGCAGAAACTTTGAGTTGGGCTTTAACCATAACAAAAAATTGTCAAGATCACATTCATGATCCAATACCTGAAATTCAAAACACAATGGACCGGCACAATAACTGCATTTAGGAATATCAGCCTTGGATGGACGGCCACTTGACACGGGCCATAAGGGTTTTGCACCAGGAATTCTACAATACCTATTAAGTGGAAACAAAAAAAAGTAATTGATCCATAATTTGTAAAGTAAAATGAGGTGTAGGAAAGGAGTGATTATGATTTATTGAAAATATAAATAACCTCAATACTTGCTCAGGTGCCAGGGCTATGCGCTCATGGAATGAAGCCCAGCTCTTTCTGTCATCATCACCCTTTTACAGGGGTATAAACATGTAAGAGTTTAAGCAATTAAACATGAATTTTCTTCTAGCAGGGGTAAAAAGAAAAGAAGAAAAGTGGAGAACACAACTTTCATTTCTGCCTACAGAAAGATAACATAAATGTTAGACTGTGAGATAAAAAAAATTAATACCTCGAAATTCTCTGCTATTGACATTAGTGCATCATCTGTCCGGTTACTAGACACCAAGGAATTAGTGCATACATTATCATCAGGCATATCTGTCTCGTATGAACTTTCAGACTCCTGTATAATTTTGTACTCTGGCCATACATTGTTGCTTGCAACTGTTCACAAATGAAAAATACATAAATACAGGTTCTCAGAAAGTCCTATTCTATTCCTATAACAAGGAAAACGAGCTGTGCCTTTTAGAAGTACTGCAGGTGTGGTTTCATCAGAGCTACTGTCAGCCAACTGAGAACTTATCCTCAATCGTTGACAATCATGTTCATGACCAGTCCGAGAATGCTTGACCTACAAATCAAAGAAAAAATTTGGAAATCTCTAGGGATGGCTGTTGCTATTTGAAAGCGAAAAAAAAAGACATAGAAGAAACCTAACAAATCAAATTACCCAATGTTTCTCTGAGCAATAAAGTGCTCTTCTGCAACCTGTACAGCGTTTAATCCCTTTCCAGCTGCCACACCAATTACAGAGTGCAGCTAGACCAATAGGAAAAGATCATCAAAAGAGCCCTTACATGGCAGAACATGTTAAATACGTAAAGACTGCTTACTGAATATATCTAAGCAAGGTTGTATGTTAAACAATCAAGCAATAATTCAAAGGTCAAAAGCTAGCAACTTTAAATGCAAAGTTAAACAAGATGCTACCTCCAGCCTTAAGAGGCGGGTCTGTACTATCCTTCTTTGGTGGCTCACTTGAGTAGAAAGGATTATCACGCGGTAATTGGCAGCGGAAAACCTTCACACTTCAGGAAAAAAAAAAACATTACATAATCAGAAACAGAAACTAAAAACCCTTTGGTTATAGACAAAATAGGAAGAACAATACCTTCTAGAAGGCTTGTCCTGATGGCATTTCCATTGTTCATGTTGATCTCGACGAAGACACACCATTGATGTACACATAAAAACAAACAACGTTCGATGAAATGCAGATTGCTTCTCCTCTGGTGCATACACCTTGTAGCCCAATAATCAGAAAGACTAAATATCACAACCATTCATCTTTTTATTGCTTAAAAAGGGCAAAATATAGATAGAATTTTATCAACGAAATTCAAATATCATCACTCACCTGAAGCACAAACTGCAAAGGTTCATCACATATGTCGCAAAAACAAGATCTTCCGGATGGCAAATTTTCTGGATCCAACCAAGCCTATATGAAAAAGAAAAAACACCATTAAAGAGAAGTCTGAACCGTAAGTAAACATAAATTGAAGGGTTTAATAGCATACAGGAACGCCTCCAGCCTTGGAAGGGAAGAAATGGCGAAGAAGAGAGCGGGCTGTCTTAGGCATTTTCACAAAACCTAAAACCACAGACTTTCTTGCTTCTTCGTCTTCTTCTTCTTCATCGTCTTCATCAATAACAATATCTTGTTCATTTTGTTCTTCTTCTTCATCGCTTTCATCGTCCAGTGAGGCGATTCGAAGACCCTTAAACTCTTCCGTATCATCATCTTTCAGACCACCAGCCATTTCCTTTGGCAATTTAGGCTAAAGCAGCTTCTTTTTTTTTTCAATCTCAACTTTGAATAGACCTTAATTCACCTAAAACCTGATTGTACATGAAAGTTGAATGATACTTTTTGTTCAAGTATTGAATTCCAATAAAATGTAAAACAAACAATTTGACAGATAGTATTTGTATGGACTTGACAGAAGAAGAAAGAAAAGTCAAAATAAGAATAATAAAAATGAAGAACCCAAATTTTGTTATTAAAAAAAACGCCCAGTAACCAAAATCTGATGAAGCATACCAATGAAAACTAAATGCACAAAACTCCCAGATAAAGTATCATGCAATAGCAGAGAAACCTCAATTTAAAGAACTAGAAAACACAAGCAGATAAGTAGAGGCTTATAGCTCCAAGCTAACCAGTAACATATCCATCCAGCCAATCAATCATAACAAACATGACTTAATCTAAAAACCCAAATCAAAATCAAAACTGACAGAAATCATAACACAAATACAAAATTAAAAAGTGAATCAACAAAACCTTAAATGGACACAGAGTCGATAGAGGCATTGCCTGTAATAAAAGACAGCTCAAATGACAGAGAAAAGAGAAGCGGGATGGGACGGCTGGCAGTGGCGCAGCTGGTGAAGCTATGTGAACTGTGAATTATCAGAAGAGATGAGAAGAAGGGGTTAAGGCTGGGTTTACGGGTGGGCTGGAATGAAAAATGGGCCATTGAAGAGAGTGAAACCATTTCTCTAAGCAGGCCCGGCTGAGAAGGCTGGGGTGGGCTATTAGGCTGCGGGGCAAAAACAATTAATTATTTCTGTGGCAAAAAAATTAATGAATTCAAATTGCATTTGATCTCTAAATCTGTCACACTTAGAAATACATAATATATTCTAAAAAACGAAAAACATCATTTATGTCAAAATATTTAATTGTATCTATACTAATATTAAGGGTTATAAGTAATTAGCATTTTAATAAAATAACAAATATTTAATATAATATTATGTAATCTACGTATAGACGATGAAATAGCTATTGGTTTCTTGAGATAAAGGTGATAATGCATTTATAATTCAAAGGGCTTCAAAGAGTTAACCCAAATAAGGAGGAAACCCACCGAAAACAACAAGCGCCCAAAGTGTATCTCCAAATATAACTACAAAAGACAAAAAAGATTTCAGCATAAAAGCCGCAAGCCTTATACTCAGGCATAGATCACAACACACACACCTCAATGCCCAAATAGCTATTGTTTAGTAATACTCCTTTTATTTTTTCTTTTTTAAAAAAAAAATAAGAAAAATAGAAGAAGAAAAAACCGACACACTCCCGTTTAATGTTGAAGTAAGTTCGGGAGCAAAAAGTTTAATGACATTTAATAAGTACTTTTTGGGTTTCATCATGTTTAATGTGTCACAAAATGCCCAAATAATTGGCTTTCCCGTGCAATGTTGTGTTTGGATTGTGGCTGATCATCAGTATGTAAAGCATGTGTGACCTTATCTAGTTTCTTCAATTGGCCTTAATGTATCTGTCACGACCCGATTTGAAAATCAAGAATATTCTAAAATTTAAGTGAGTGAATTGAAATAAATAAATAAAAAGACTGAAAAATTGGTTAAAATACATTACCATTATATATACTAGCCTCTCTGCACGCGCTTCCGCGCATGCGAGAGGTTTTTTTTAAAAAAAAATTAAATTTATTTTAGAATTAAAAAAGATAATGAATATTTGTGTTCCATAAAAATAGGACCCATTATCTGAATTTTTTTTAATACGAAAAATTATGAATTTACCATATTATCCTCATTTAATTAATAATTTCAATTCTTAATGTTTACATTAACTAAGGGCATTTTCTGGTATTTTGAATGTTTCACCATTCTCTGCCTTTTGCTTTATATATATAGATGAAAAAAAAAATATAATAATCTTACAAGTGTACAAGATATAAATAAAAGTTTATCACTCTAAAATAATCCAACTTCTTTGATTTCGGTTTTGTCTTGCTCACTAATTGATCTGAAAAACAAAATAAGTGAGGGATGAGCAAACCACCGCTCAATGAGTAGATTATGTAATATGTCAGTCAAACAATGTCATTTTACACACTCTACAAAAATATAATAAAAAGATACACAATCCAAATCATATCACATCATTACTTTCATATTTTGGTTATCCTTCACAAATTGTATCCAGTACGTGACCCCTATCGGCCTCACTGCCCTATGTCTCCGTTTGGTACATTTATCCTTTGGATACCCCGTCACTAAAGTTTCTCATGTTCCATGAATAATACATACTTCACAAAAACTCCAAATAATATATATTGTGTGAAATATTGCACAAATTAGACATGCTTGACTTGAAAATAGAGAGAGATTTGTAAATAAAATAAACCCATGATTTTCACATTTATCACAAAATAATAACTTTTAGAACATATTACATAACCCACTCACCATGATAAGTATAAAATATTGCAAGACAAACGCACACGTTCTTCATCTTGTTTAAGGGAATAGTGTGACTGATCCCCCTTTGGCCAATTTTATCACAACACCATCACCAAAAGATAAGGTAGAAAGGAAAAGAATAATGTGAGTCATCCACCTTTGCCCAATGATATCACAACATCACTTATTACTAGCATGTAAGGTGGCATGACAATGATGATTTGATTAAAACCAATTCTAAGTCTCTACACATGGATAACAAGAATGGTGTCATTTTTCAACTAAATGGATAATCTCATACTAGGCTTAAGATTTAATAACATATAAGTCTTCACAATAAATATTTAAATAAGAAAAATTCATATTAATATGTAATATAAATAATTATTTAATATATATATTTTACAGGTTCTCACAGTATCCTTCATTCATGTTGCAGGTTCCGCCATTTCCTTGTTTAAACTTTTCTAGTGGGAAGCAAGTCAATCATGGCGCTTGATCGGGTGCCATGTATTATGCCCCTTGCAAATGGGTAAACATTCACACTCATTCGCTTCTGCATTATAGAAGAACAAATGATCACCCATTTGATTTGATATTTGTCACATCAAATGGCTAAAAACATATGGAATTATGAGCCCATCACTTACCCCTTAAGTTTTTATTGAATTCCAAACATTAGGCTTTTAGGAAAACCATAAAATTATGTGCTACACGTAGTAGACTTTTGCCATGTTATACTTAAACATTAAACGAAATCGCAAAGGAATTATAGTTTAATTGGTTAAAAATATTTAACTCTATATTTAAGATTCTAGATATGATTACTCATTCTTTAACATCGCCTATATATATTTAAAAAAACACTAAATGAGGTCACTCTAGAGTATACATTCTTGAGCCAACTTCACTTACACTTACAGTTGAGTAAGGTTTATAATTCTAATCTAAATGAACCAATGTGGATATCAACTCCTGACAAATACAGACGGGATATCTCATGTGTGCTTTCCCCTCAATTAGGTAATGCCACTGTTTAGTGGGTGGTTGGACATCCTATTCCCATTGCTTTTGCCAAATTGGAGCACATGATATTCTCAAGAAAGGCGGAGTCTCATGCTCAAAGAAAGTTTATAAAATTAAATTTTAAAACGGGCATAAGTCTATCCCGACAAACGTTTGTTGACATAAAAGTAAATTTGTTAAGTAAGTCTATGTCGACAAAAAATCATTGAGATAGACTTATCCCGAAAAATATTTTCAAAATCAATAATAAACTTCCACACAAAAAACAGAAAAGAAAAATCATAATAAACGAGAGGGAAAAAATGGTTCAAATATTTGAGTAGGAAACCCCTATACTTAGAAATCGCTTAATATAATTCCCTATTTTTGACCAAGTATTTGAGTATGACGAGGCATCCAGATTGAAAAAGTGTGACACTAACAAATAACATATTAATTTGTGCTTCTGCATGATTGAATCTTTATCAAAGGATCGGCCAACTTTTGCCTACCCAGCCATGTAAATGGGATATGAGATAATCTTCAACCATTACTATATAATATTCTTTCGATCACCAAAAACTTTATATTTGTCGGGCTTTGGCTGCATCTCATCTAAACCTTACTTTTTATTTTTTATTTTTTAAAGATCATCTCAAGGTTTTCCACCAACCTCTTGGATTGTTCCTATGAATTATTTGAATATCGCATCCCATTGCAGGCAAGCAATATTTTGTTTTTCTAGTTAATTAATTAATATATGTAGTCCATTTTCATAGAGAAATTCTTCAAATAATTTTATTTGAAGGATACTCTTTAGGGTACTCTATGATTTTTTTTTCACCGATTCAAACCATCTATGTTTCAAGTCTTTATTTATAAATCATCTTTGAAAAAAATCAGACAAATTGAAAATAATTAAGACATCTAATTGAGATCAACAAAATCAATAAAGACGGTGCTTTAAGAAAGTGCTTAAATTTCAATAATTTAATTAAATAGTCAAATGATATCGGATTCAAGTGATTGATTTTTGAATGAATATCTACAAAATATATAGTCTAAATTAATAAAGTACAATGCGAAATAAACCTTACAAGAGTATCTCTCAAATCTCTCAACGGAGCTTTATATATTTATATTTTCTAGATATCAACTACAGCATTTTAGGCTAGCCTATATATAGCTGTCCAAGAGCTATGTGTGCCTACAAAAGCAGCAACCACCATACAAGTTATCTTGAAAATTACAATATACCTTGATTAATTTAAATAATGCTTTCGTAAAGCAATGTATAAATATGTCCAATCCCATTACTTGACCAAGTCGCTCGAAAATGAAAATCCCAATATCAGAGCATATCCATTATATATATGCTACGTTTTATTCATGGTATTTTTATTGGAGATGAAGCCAACAACTCAAAATATCGGACCAAGAAAAAAAAACAGTAACATCCACAAATTTTGTTATTATCATAGTAAATATATTAACTTGATAATCAATCATATATATTGCCGACGAAGTTTATTCTAATAAAAAAAAATATTAATTTACAAATTAATAGTCTCAGATTCGAAATTCATGTTAAAAAAAAATAATAATAATAATCAACCATATATTGTCTTCACCCAGAATATAACATTTGGGATTCCGAAATTGAAAGATACTGACAAAAATTGCAATGCAGATAGATTGGTTGCATAAATTTTTGTGGTGCTGTGTTTTTTATTTTCTTCTTTTATGTTTTCCATGAATTAGATTAATGGGCATCTCACGTCATGAGAAGTCAACAAGTGGCTAGAGAAACCTATGCTGACAATGCCAAGAGTGAATATATGTTCCATGCGTGAATATACTACACAAATTAAACATGAGAAATTTCAATGTCCCCTACCGTCCATTGCCGGCACCCCCCAACCCTCCATCTCCGTCTCCGCCTTCCCCGACTCCCATCCTTTCTCTCATCTCTCTCATTATGTCTCTTCACAACGACATGTTTATGGAGACTGCCGACCTTTGTGACCTTCATGTATAATGTCATGCCACCTGAAACAGTACCGAATACCAAACAAGTAGGCCGCATGGCGTATATGTAATGGATCTCTCTAATTATTAGAGCATTCTTTTTACGGTAAGTGGTTGCTTACTTGTGAGCATATTGTGATAATGGCATTGGCAGAATTGTGATAATGGCATTGGCCGAATTGTGATAATGGGAGATTTCTTGTCAATCAAACATCATCACCCGACCCTGACCTAGAGTCGTATCTAAATGAAATATGTACTTGTAATATAACTTGAGAGGGAAGGAAAAATTGTTTCCTTTTTCTTTTCTTTTTTTGGGTGTGTGGGGGGACTATGCAAAAGCGATTCACCGAAAAACTTATTCCTTCTGAAAGTAGCTTTTGTTAGGACTTTGGCCATTGACAAAGGGAAGCTTCGTTAGACAATTCTGAAAATGGCACACAACTGCAAACATACTAAGGAGGAAAATTCACATATGACACACGTATTCATTTCACCGTCACCCACAAAATCAAATATTCTATTCTTTCCCTTTTGAGCTTTCACATTTTAACCTTTTTTTTTATTTTCTTGGGAATTTTTTATATTTTACTTTTCTTAGGAAACATAAAGTAAGTTTAGTTGTGTTCTATAAAAATAGGACCCGTGTTCTCATCTTGTTTTTAGTTAAAATAATATTAATTTCCTATATTATTCTTGTTTAATGAATAGTTTTATTTATTTTTAATTATCTTCATTAATTATAAGTATTTTGTGATATTTTGAATATATATATATATATATATATAAAGCAAAAGGCAGAGTGTTTCATTATTCTCTGTCGCTATATATAGATAGAAAAACAAAAAGGTGTTAGTTTAGATTGGCCCAGACTTTTGGTGCCCTCCTAAGTGGTGGTCTTGGATTCAAGCCCCTATAGTACCCGTGTGTGTGAGTTTTCCCATTCTCCCTTCTAAATTGGGTAAAAAAAAATATATATATATATATATATAAATATGGATAGATATATGATAATTAAAAAAAGATAGATAGATACCTGTAGCAGCAATATTTAAAAAGACTGTAAATATCAGAAATTCATAGTTCTCTCCACGTATTGAGCGGAGGTGGTTACAAACTGTAAGTTGGCATTCCGGAGAAGAGAGAAACTTTATGCGTCTCCCAAAACCAAAAGAGACACATTCACGCACGAACAGTTTACAAGAAACGTTTTGATTTCTATACGCAAGAGCGTTTTTATATATTCAAGAAAGAAAGAAAAAAACGTTTTTGTTTGCGCAAAATGGACAACAGTCCGCCCAGTTCTGGAGGCCCTAGTGACAACAGAATGGAACCGCTTCTGGTGTCACAAGACGACGCCGTACCCGGAAGGTCCTCGTGGAGACTCGATGTGAAGGAGTTTCGGCTACCCCAGCAGAGCACTGCAACAACTGCAGACCATGACAACGGACGGCGTCGTTTTTCTCTCCGTCGCCTTTGCTGCACCTCCAGTAAGCCTTCTGTTCATCTTTATTATTGTTACCCATCTTTCTCCATGTGTTTGTTTTGCCCTGCATTTGAAGTGTTATTGATGATATTGATATTTCTGTTGGTGTTATAAAGTAAAGGTTGAATCTTGGGGTTACCATCACAATTTTACTATGTTCGTTCTTTTCTTAAAAGAAAAGTTCGAGAGGAAAAGGATTTTTGGGTGGTGGTTGAAAGTTCCAAGCTTTTTAAAGAGTTGGGTTTTGAATTCGATTGTGTGAAGAAATAAAAAACCGGGATGTTGTTGAAAGCGAAGATCTTTTGTTTAAAAAAGCTTTAGTGAATGAATTAAAGGTTGATTAATTTTTCAGTGCTAAAGTTGGTGTTTATCTGCAGAAGTTTGTCTTTTGTTGTACTTGGTCATTTTGAGTGTGCAAATGGTTGTGTTCAACTTCATTCACACGTCTCAAATAATTTATTTCCAGTCTGAGGAAGTCTTGTCTTCTAGACTGGCCTGAAAGACCAGTCCTTTTTGCTATTTAGAACTAAAGTATAAAAATATTGGTCAAAATTTTGCTATCAATTAGAGAAGTCTGGGAGTTTTTTTTATTCCAACTAGTCAAGTGAAAAAACTGATGTTGAACTCGTTTCATGAGTTCCATTCTAATTTGTATAGTTTGCTGAAGAAATTTACTCCTTTCTAGTGAATAATTTTGTGTTCGATCAGAAAATGGAACAAGATTGCTGTATAAAAATTATTGGTATGTTTATGTTAACTCAGAGTACTGAGTAACTTTGTTGGAGTATGTTTTCCATCAAACATTCCAATATTAATTGCCTCTAAAAGATAAGTTATTGAAGTGCTTGCAGGTTTAATATTAGATTGGATTTCTCAGTTGTTTTCTTGAATTTTATGTGCCTCATGCTGAATTTACCTGCAACGGTTTCATCAGTATATGATAATATAGGACACTTCCATTATCTTTTTGGCCTCTCATCCTTTCTCCTTCTCACTCCATAATTTCATAGGCTTCATGAATTTAACTTTCTTGGGCTTTTTGAACGTAGAGAAACAATACAAGGTTGAAGAATATTACAAGCAACAAGAAAGGCTTCTTGAGGGGTTCACTGAGATGGAGACCATGACTGAAGAGGGTTGTTTGCCAGGAAGTCTTACAGAGGTTGGTTCAAAATGTCTATATTCCCACTCGTTTTATTGATTTGTAGAAATCAGATTGGCTTTCATAATTCTTTATTTTAAGTTTGTAAAATTTGATGCATTTTAGTTCAATTTTGAGGAAGAGGGTGCAGAAGCTACCTGAGTTTTAGCAGCCAATCCCGTTTAATTTTTTTTTGATAATTTAATGAATTCTTATTTTGGCAATACAGGGGAAAAAATTGAACTGTCGTTAGTTTGACAGAACAGAGCTATATGTTATAATATTTCAACGTTATCGTTCATTTATTTTCTCTACATCAAATATTTAAGTACATGAGCCTGGTTAACAAGAAGACGTTCATGCAGTCATTGTTTCTCATGGCATGGCACTTCCTGCAATGTCTAATTCCCAATTAAACTCCTGTGTTTTGAATTCATTTCTTCTCAGGATCAAATGAAGCAGCTAGCAAAGAGTGAGAGGATGGCAGTACATGTATCAAACATAGCTAATTTGGTGCTTTTTGCAGCAAAAGTTTATGCTTCAATTATGAGCAGATCATTGGCAGTTATTGCCTCTACATTGGATTCCCTCTTGGATCTCTTGTCTGGCTTTATTTTGTGGTTCACTGCCAATGCCATGAAAAATCCAAACCAGTATCACTATCCTATTGGGAAGAAACGTATGCAACCAGTGGTAAGTCATCAAGCTTTCTAACCATGTCAATTCTGAAAATAGTTGGTTGTCATTATCTCTTAGCCCGTTCCTCTTTTTTGTATATCTCTACTGACTATGCTTGATCATACAGGGTATCATTGTCTTTGCATCAGTAATGGCAACTCTTGGACTGCAAATATTGCTCGAGTCTGCTCGGGAACTCATCTCACAGGCAAGTGACCCTTTTTTTTTCACCACTCCAACTTAAAAATTTGGACTAATATGGAATCTGGTCAGGTTTCAGACTCCGGATCAGTGAGTTTAACATAGTATTATTTCCCTGTATGGGTGAGTAAATAACACCAGTATGCAACAAAGGAAGGAAGTAATGATATTTTAAACTTCAACTTGAGAATGGTTTCTTAGTTTATTGCTGCATTATGTAATACAATTTTTAATGACATCCTCACATTTCACTTGCTGTATGTTAGTTAAGCTATAACATCTCTTTTCAGTCAACGGTTAAACTATAGTTCTTATACTAAGTGTGTAGAGAATATTTTAGACACTTCAAAAAACTCAACCATATGTTCCTCTATAGAAACTCAACCTAAACTGGTGATTCCTTGCAATATCTTGATGCTGGCAGCCAAGCATCAATCATAAATTCAGAATCTAAATATGTTGGTCAAATTTTTTCTTGTGGAATTAACAGAGTTAGATTTTCACTATAAGTCATATTTTCATGATCCTGTTTGAAATTCGTTATTTCTGCATATCCAAATTTTGTCATTCTATATATTGGCTCATTATGTGGATCTCATTTTTAGCTTGTTTTGTAATTAATATTGTTTCTATATCCGTTGTATCATTTTCTGGGTGCAGTCACCGCCAGAAAAAATGAAATTTACGGAAGAGATGTGGATGATCGGTATCATGGCCTCAGTCACAGTAGTGAAGTTTGTTCTCATGGTCTACTGTCGCAGATTTAAAAATGAAATTGTACGGGCCTATGCACAAGACCATTTTTTCGATGTTATTACTAATTCAGTTGGTTTAGCAGCAGCAGTCTTAGCCGTCCGGTTTTTCTGGTGGATTGATCCTACTGGTGCTATTGTTGTAAGTCCTTTCATCACCATAACGAGTTTCACTCCCTCTGATATGATTTATTATGTTTATTCATTAACGTTGGTTTCATTCTTGAACACATTGCAGATAGCAATCTATACCATTAATACATGGGCAAAGACAGTTTTGGAGAATGTGCATTCGCTAATCGGAAGAACAGCCCCGCCTGACTTCTTAGCTAAGTTAACTTATTTGATATGGAACCACCATGAAGAGATCAGGCACATTGACACAGTGAGAGCGTACACATTTGGCTCTCATTACTTTGTGGAGGTTGACATTGTCTTGCCAGAAGACATGCTTCTGAACAAAGCACACAACATTGGTGAGACTCTCCAGGAGAAGCTCGAGCAACTCCCTGAAGTCGAACGGGCTTTTGTGCATATCGATTTTGAGTTTACTCACAGGCCAGAACACAAGAACAATGTATGATGAGGGTGGTAGTGGAGCTACAAGCAGGCTTTTCCAGAGCACACAGTTTTTAAATAAGCTGCTGATTGTGCTTTCATTTTATCATATCTTCGCTTGTGCGCCAAATGTTTTATAACTTTACGGCATTACCTTTCTTATGGTTTTAGTTCCTTAACTTTTAGTCTTGGAACCAGTTACATTATCTGATAAAGCAACCTCAACACTTTTGTTTTTCGTTGTGCTTGTGTATGTTAAAGTGACGAGCCACATACAATAAGGTTCTACTCAGTCCAATTATGCTAATCTTCCCAAATAATTTTTGCAACCAATCATAAAAAAGATCGGACCTAATAAAAATGTCTAAACAAACAGCTGCATGATGGTTGGGTAAAGCAACTCTTCATTGTTTGTTAAGCAACTCATCCCCTACTATACACAAGGCAACAACTCACAACACTGTCATGTATAAGAGGTTGCTAGGAACATGAGAACTAAAAACAAGGGCCAATGTGTCAAGTAAGTAAAATATGCTATATTTTCATTCTCTTAATTCAACCATCCGAAAACAAAAAGAAAATCGCCCATGATGGTTGGGTTAATTCTTCAAGACACTTGACTTATACAAACAAGAATGTTCAAGATAAATGCTCTAAACCAATTGAGTTAGTTGCACGACAACGAGACTCAGCAATTTTGTGGAGATAATATCAATAAACCAATAGTAAGGTCAGTAATCCTTACTTAAAATGACAAATATGAAGCTGGATTAATGTGGGTTGCAGTAATTTTACTCAAAACAAGAATTGGGCCTCTAATTTCTCAAATGGGCTAAAAGTTCCTTAACCCAATTCCAAATGGGACTGACCTCCAGCCCAACCCATCCCAACCAAGGACATCATGGTAATTTAACACCACTAGGGTTTTGGTGGTTTCTTCTCCCTACTATTTAAACACACCTCATGACCTCGCTTCAAACAAACCAAGTTTTCTCAGCTAAGCGCAGGTCTCAGCCTCTCCATCTTTCAGCCCCTCTCTGCTACCTTTGCAATTGTTTTGTGTGTTTGTTCTGTTTGATAAAATTTGGCCTGTGATGTTTTGATATTGTCCGTACCATCTGAGAAAATCTTTGATGTTTCTATCACTAGCTTCTGAGGCCTCTTCCTGAATTTTTCTGTTTTCCTCTGTTTTCCTTTTCTTTTAATTTCTGGTGTATAGAAGAGGCAGTGATGACTAAATCTGTATACCATCAAACTATGAAAGCTCTCTTTTTGGGGCTTGTTGATGCCAACTTAACTTTACACTCTGAGCCTTCTTATTTTCATTGATGAAAATTTTGTGTTGATTTTGGGTAAAGTTGTAGTCTTTTTTAGATGGGTGTTTTTGTTGAAGGGTTTAGATGAACGAACAAGCAATTGATTTGTGTTGGGTTTGTTGGATTTGCTATGAAAAAGGCAACAAATTAGAGTCTCTGATTCGCTTATTTCCATAGCGTTATTAGTGCTGTACGTTGCCAACAGCGATTCTGGGAACTGAGATTCTGGCATTTGCCTTTCTTTTCTTAAGGTTTATGCATTCAGATGTTCCTACATTCAAAGTTATAGATCCAATTTCCAATTTTCAATTCACTGCTTAAAGTCTTCGACAAATCGGCGCCTAGCCGCAAGACGGCCGCCTAGGCGGCGCAAGGCGGGAGGTCATATAAGGCAACAAATTAGAGTCTCTGATGCTCTTATTGCTATAGGGTTTTCAGTGCTGTACGTTGCCAAGAGAGATTCTTGGGAGTTGAGATTCTGACATTTGCCTTTTTCCTAAGGTTTATGCATTCAGATGTTCCCATATTCAAGTATTTTATTTCAAACTATCAGTCCGTTGTATTGTGCAAGTTTTAGTGTTAATGATGACAGTAGTAATTGTTGGGATATTTATGACCACCTGATTTCCAAGATCAGGTTCTAAATTACTTGGATAACAAATTGCTTTAGAAAACTAGGATTTCATATCCATTGGCATCCAAACCTGGACAAGGCAAAAGAAATGCAGAGACAGTGATTTATGATCAGGCTGGAGAAACTGGTGAGCACTCATTCATGTCAGGATCTAGAAATCCTAGAGAACAATCACTCATCCGAATTAAATGGGTTGGTTGAAGTTTACAGAACAGCTGCTCCTAAATAATGAAATTGAACCCAATCGACCTTGATTTAAACCCAAAATCTTTAACTGAGTTTCCAACAAATTGAGTACATGCAGTGGAACTTGTCAAGAATATTCATTTTTGTTGTTGGTAGAATACTCATTCATTTAATTGTTAACATGATGTCTGGTTTCTAGTATTTGATGACAAGAGAAACTCAGAGAAAATGAATTTCCCCTATGTTTGTAAAAACACCAAAAGAAACAGAAATAAATTACAATTAACCAGAAAATAAAAAACTAATCGATTACAATATTACAACAATAGTTCAATAAAGATTTTTCTAGAACTTTTCCCAACGCTAACACATGGCGAATGTTAAAAGTGAGAGAGTGAGGTGCCAGCCTAATGATAAACTGATTTTTTTTTTTTTTAAATTTTTACAAGCGATTGAGAAAGGAGATTTATATAAATATTTATTGATTATCTGAAAATTTTGACCCTCTGTTATATGAGTAGAGATGGAATAGCTCAACATCTACGCTATTCCCACTAGCAATGAGAAATTGGATTAGAAGGAACAAAGCGGGTATATCCTAAAAGGAATGTGCTTTCTGAATGGAAGATTCTTGGCAAGGGGTTTTAACCTTTTGCATTGTTTTGTCATCCTTGGAAAAAAAGCAGCCTTATCTAAATGGTTCTAACCCTTCCATTCCATGTACACTTCCAATCAAACTGAGGCAGACAATTAGGCATGAGCCCACTCTGATAGACATCTGTTTAATAATACACTTCTAACTTAACTTAGATTTGGTCTTATCCCAAGATTTCATTATCTTCTTCGATTCCCATTATCCTAGTATCCAACCATAAATTACATTTAGATAGAGAGAGAGAGAGAGAGAGAGAGAGAGAGAGAGAGAGAGAGAGAGAGAGAGAGAGAGCTTTTGATTTTGAAGGAAGATTTCTTTCAGTTTACTTAATAAACTACAGGGTGTAGTGACCAAATTTACTTTCATTTTTATTTTTTAAACGGAAAGATGTATTTTGGCCACGACTTCATACTAGTATGAGTTTGAATTGAATATTCAAGAATGAAACGTGCAACAATCTCCTTGTAGAAAATACTTATTTCTTCTAACTTAAAATATTTATCAAAAGGGATCAGTTAGAGAAGTTTAGAGTTCAGGGTTTCATTTTTCCATGTTGAATGAATAAGGATACAATTGAAAGTTGAAAAGAAAAAAGAGGTTGAAAATCAAGTTTTTAGATGCCAACAGAGCACTTGTAGTTGTAGGAGAACAAAGGGGCTCCATAGCAAGAAGATATTTTTGCATGTCTTTGATGTCAAAGAAATACACCAAAGTCGAGGGGGGGAAAGAGTGCAAGAGCCACAAGTTTTGGGTTTTTCACCTGGTCCACTTTCAAGCACTTTCCAATCAGAACAAAAGACATATTCATGGCCATGTTCAAAACCACTCATATATCAACGCCAAAAATCAAATGCTCATTCTGTTCCAACCAGCAATACACACAACACACAAAACACCAAGCACAATACGCAGAACACAAACCGTCCTCCTTTTTCTATCTCTAGAGCTTTTCACATGAGAAGCTGAAACTGAGACTCCAAATTGAAGGATAACAAAGAAGGCAATGGCTTTTCTTCTTCCAAATTTCTCTCCCTCTCTACTCCTCCAAACCAAATCAAAAGAAAAACCCATGAACCAGACACTTTCTCTGACAAAACCCAGCTTTTGTTTCTCTCATCTCTCTCCTCTGGCCAGCCTGCAGACACCCACTTTGTTGGAAGGGGCACAGCTTAACACCTCCAGGGTTGCGCAGGATAAGCAGCAAAGAGACGACTTTTATGTCAATCTTGGCGTTGCTGTACGCACTCTTCGTGAAGACGTCCCTTTAATTTTCTCCAAAGACCTTAATTATGACATTTATAGGTAATTTTCTCATTTGGGTATCTTGAATTTTCTTTAATGGTGCTTGATTTATCAGAAAGTTTAAAACTTCATTAAGAAATTTGATATTTTTAGGAAATACATGGTACTCAAAAGCTATACCAATTTAACACGTTTTCCCAAAAAGAAACATTGCAATTTGATTATAATCTTCTATGAAATTTGATGAGTTTCCTGTAATTGTTAAACCCTTTATTGAAAATGTAGAGTTATATTTGATAGGATTCATTTGTGAAATTTGGTGATTTTCAGGGATGATATAACATTTACGGATCCCTTGAATACATTCACTGGCATTGAGAATTACAAACTCATCTTCTGGGCATTGAGATTTCATGGAAAGATTCTGTTCCGTGACATTTCACTTGAGGTTTATAGGATTTGGCAGCCTTCAGAGAATGTGATATTGATAAGGTGGAACATGAAGGGTGTTCCTCGGGTTCCATGGGAAGCACAGGGTCAGTTTCAGGGCACCTCGCGATATAAACTAGATCGAAAAGGCAAAATATATGAACACAAAGTCGATAACTTGGCATTTAATTTCCCGCAGAAGCTCAAACCAGCTGCATCAGTGTTAGATTTAGTGGCAGCATGCCCTCCTAGTCCTAACCTGACGTTTTTGTGGGGTCCTGCGGATGTGTACTCATCTTCATGGGTGGAGTTTTATCGAGCAGTGAGGGGGACTTTGCATCGAGATGGTTTCTTGCTTCCACAAGATGGTTTGGTTAGCTAATGAGCTACTTCAGATATGAATCTATACAGTAGAATATGTAACGTATATGTACTGTGCATTAAATTTGTATTATATATTGGTAGATAGCAGATAATGGTTTTTGTTGAAAAACAAGGTTGCATATACATAGGGAGATCCTGAAGAGTTCAATTTACTTCTTGTGGTGGTGGAGGCAAAGAAGCTAGGGTACATTTTGTGAGCTTATACAGGTCAGGATAATATATACAAAATCTTGTTTCATTTAATAAATTATCTTCTTAATTTATAATGCTGCATTACAGGTTGAATTTGGTTAGAGGTTGCCTTCTTCTACTGTTGCTGAGTTGTAAAATAGATGCTGTATTACATGATTCCTCATTTATCTCGTTTGGTCCGGTTGCTATTACCATTCGTTTTTTGTCACCACTAATCTCAAACATTTGGTTTGTTCTAACCCTGCATCTTATGTCATGGACCTTGTTCCAGCCCTACATGATTCCTCATTTGCTCATAGTTATGTTTATCCAAAAATGTTCCCTTCTGTTCTTCTATGCAAGTTAGGATCTCAAATTTCCTGTATCTCTTCCAGATTTGCTTTTCATAGTCCAAAGCCTCGATGCCATCTTTACTTAATCACCTTTGTTTTCCTTCTTTACTTCATCATGCCTACCTAGCATTTGGACTCTTTTTTGCCTAATGTCTTTGTTACTTGTTAGTTGAACCTCCATACGTCTGCCGTGTGCCCTTCTTGGTAGATCAATACTTTGACCAAGTTTTTTCTGAGTGGTTAATGCTTCTAAAAGGCAACTGGGCCAACAATGGTGATTTTTCATATAAAGATGGTCTTTGACTCATGGTGGCCTTGTGGGTAGTAACATATGATTTGTAGAGCCACTTTCAATGGTCGTGTCTATAACCTCTATTAAGCTTCATTTCCAATGGCAGCGACTCATTTCTTGACAAATTGCTGTGTAACTAGGTTGCATATTTGACAAGTCAATTCTTTGCATTTCAGAGCAGATAAACCTTGTTATTGAGTCAGAAATCAGTTTTGCTATGCCCAGGTTTTCCCCCGGAGAAGCTCCATGTGTTTGTTTGATTTTTCTTTTGGTTACAAGGGGATTTGAATCTACGATCTACCCTTAACCCTACCAATGCCACTTGGGGCTTAGGGTTCACGGGCAAATTGTTTGCTTCGTAAGCAAGTATGTCATCCAAATCAGACTTTGTAAAAGGTTCAGAAGACATAGTTTAGATTTATTAAAAGATAAAAGGGGAAAAATGAATGATCAAGGCAATATGCACCGTTAACAGGAAGCTAGAAGTTCACATAGCACTATCAATAGTTGTTAGAACAAAAATATGTGTTTCAGTTCCAAGATCATATTTTCTTAGCAACAACAATAATTGTTACACTTATATGAGCTCAGAACATAAAAGCATGCAACACAACTTACAATGAACTGTGGAATGAACAAACTTTACAATCCCAAAAGCCCTAAAGTAGACAAACATCAGCAATAGGAGCACTACAAAACAACATCAGGGGAAAGCATCTCCCATACTTGCTGAAGTCCGATAATAGTCTTGAGCAGAAGATTTAAATGAAATCAGAAAGTTTTGTCTCTCATATCGTTAACATTCTTATCTTCCCGTTTGAGTTGAATCAGAGGGGAAGCCTCTTTAAGGGTTTTATTGGATGGTCTATGAATATAGACTTAAAAAATAAATGATTTGGATTGTTGAAAAAAAAATTCATGGAGGACCCAAAAGGGTGTCCTCAATAGAAGGGACTGAATATATTATATATAGAGAGCTTAAATCATGGAGACAAAAAAAACTTTCACAAGGTAAGATATTATTTAAGCAAGTCTTATTATTTAAGGTGAGATAACGAAAGGGTGTCTTATTATTTGTCTCTCATATATTACAAGCAAAAGGTGCCCGCGCGATGCTGCGGGTTTTAAAACCATATGAATTGTATACAAAATCATGAAAAAATATATGAAAGATGGTACCATTTATATAGACATGGAGATCTTAATAGTGGCATCATGCTTTATTTGGCAAGTTTATATTACTAAAAATAGACTAATAACATGTTTTATATGCTACTTGTCACGTTAAAATATTGACCATATTTTAATAAACTAAGCAGCAATCAAAACATCAAAATAGCATCAAAATATTAGCAGTTTTAGAATGTTCATTGTTTAGAAGAGTTTGGACCGGTCTTTATATATATATATGCTATTGGGTGGTGGAAGGGGATTTTCTGCCTTGATGTCTGTTGGAATGGGATCTTTCTCTTGATGCCTTTCCTATAGAAGTGGCTTCTGTTCTTTCTTGTCCTTTGCAGGGTTTTAACTATGTTGGTACAAATTTAAAAAATGGCAAGTGTTAGTGTAGATAAATGGAAAAATGTGAGCGAATACCAACTATCATCACAAAATTAAGTTAAAAAATCCAACAGGACAAACAACAGTTTAGGTACATCAACCATTCTATTAATCTGAGGGGCAAAAGTATAACTCCAGTCTATTTAATCAATTGATAACAAACTTAGAACAATTGTGACAATTTATTAAATAGGTATGAGAGAATTAAGCCAAAACACTCTAGCTTTAATAGCATCAAATCAATGGGTGTTTATTATGTTGCTACAAATTTGGAAACTGGTAAGTGTTAGTGGAGACAAATGGGAAAATTTAGTGAAGACAGTGGCTATTGTTACATAATTAAGGCCAAGAAATCAACTGCACAAACCACAATTTAAATACGCCAAGCATTCTACGAACGTGGTGGACAAAAGTATAATCTGTCATTGCCACAAATTATTAAATATCTATAACCTAATGAAACCAAAAGACCCAGACTTTAATAGAATCAAACCAAATACCCATAACAGAATCAACCCATGTGCAAGTTTGTCGTACAAAAGAATAGATTATCTATAGACACCTATGGTCAAAACTGATAAATGTATTGTCATTTATAGGCTATGCTAATCTAAAGGAGAAGCTATAAAAGCAGAAATAACCTATAAACACCTAAAGGTTATAGAACCCTATTCAACTTACTGATAGCATCAAGGGAAGCCAAGAGGACCTGTTCGGGAACCATGGCAAAGAATGCATTCCCTGCTTGGGATTCAACCAAAAGTCCTATCGCTGATTAAATCGTAATTTCAACCCCATCAAGCATAGATTTGCTAAGCTTTGATGCCATCTTTGACAACTACTCTCACTGAATTAGCAAAATAAAGTTGAAAGAACTAATAAGAAAAAATAAATTTTGATGTGTTATAACCACAAAAAAACTTAAAAGATATTCAGAGTCTTCAGGGGAAACCTTTCAAATTGATTCAATATGAAATCTAACATAAAAAATCATAAAATAAACCTAACCTCCAACATAAAATACCCATTTCATATGAGATTTCCTTCGCAAATGTTCAACGGTGTTTATCAAGAACTTCAACGGAGGATCACTTCGCAAATGTTCTCTTAGAGGCCCAAGTGGGAAAGGGAGGGCTGTGGAATTGGAAGAGAGAGAGAATGGCTTGTTCTTCTCTAAGGGTTGACAGGGTTTTGTGAAGGATCATCATTTAGAAGTTGGGAATTTCCTGGTTTTCCGTTATGATGGTGAATCATAGTTCAAAGTCACAATCTATGATAGAAGTGCCTGTGAGAAGGATGTAGAGGTAGCCGACACAGGGAATGAAAAATCTCAAAATTAATAGGGGAGAAATGCAAACCCTATTTCTATTTCAAAAAACGAAAAATCTCACAGCCAACAATAAAATTCATGAAATGAAAACGGGATGCATACCTGAAGACAAAGGATGCAGAAATTCGAAAGCAAGAGAGATGGAAGTCTGAGTGGAAGGCTGTAGAAAGGATGAAAAATCTTCCCACCAGAAATCTCTCAGACGAAGAGCAAAAGGACGGCTGGATTTGCAGCGCACCTCCCAAACAAAGATCGACGGCTCCCCATGCATGTGCAGATCTTCCATGGCTGCCCCCCAACCAGCTGGTTCGAAACGAACTGGAAATGGGGGCTTCTGTGAGCGGACGAAGCCCTATCAACGAAGGAGAAGGGGCAAAAACGGAAACAGAAGAAGCCGTTTAGTCAAGGGCAGTTTCGTCAATTTACTGTGCTGAAGAAAAAACAAAAATGAAAACAGCAGCAAAATGAGGGGCATTTCCGTCATTACACTGTGCTTAGCTACAGTGTTTAGTTGCATTGGGTTTTAGTATATATAGAATTTAAGCTCTCTATTTAAACCAAAAGGGTGTCCTTAAATCCTTCTGCCACAAGGTTTTGGCGCATTAAATCCTTAAATCCTTATATACATAGGGAATAATGTTCCATGCTAAAGCGGGTAAAATCAACGTTCATAATTTAGAAAAGGAAAACTAATTTCCTAATTGAAACCTGAAACTTATTATAACTAGGAACCCTCTGAGAATATCATATATATGTTATGCTCTACTATCATATATAACTATTACTATTGTGATTCTTCTGTTATAGTGCCCGTTAGCTTCCTTTTGTTTACTCTTCATTGTTTCGTAACCGATATGAAGAAGATATTTGTTTTGATTTTGATATTCTGGATTGGTTTTGGACATGGCCAAAGAACGTTCAATGTTCTCGACTACGGTGCTACTGGAGATGGAAAAACTGATGATTCCAAGGTAATTTAATGCATGTTTAAAGTTATTTCGAGTAATATTCGTTTGTTAGGTAACTTGACGTGTTAATGTTGTCGACCTTTAAATTTAGGGAGACTTTGGAAAAGCCCAAAGGAGAGAGAAAAATTTTAAAAGAAGCCGAAATGGACAAAATTGCCCTTATTTATTTTTTGATTTCCTAAAGAATCTTTTACATTTGCATGTCTTTGGTTTGAAAGTTGAGAGGTTTTTCTGTCTTTTTTGAAAAAGCTTTGGCTTTTTCCAAAAGTAAAAGTTTTTTTATGGATAAAACCTAAATTTACTTTAAATTTAAACCACATATTCACACAAGATACATGTTCGTGTTATTAATAGTTTTGGATGGATAATTCGACAACATTAACATGCCATCATGATATCCAATGAAAGAAGAGAACGTTTTTATCTTTCTTGATTTGTTTTCCATTATCTTAAAGTTAAAAGGAGCAATCACTAATGGGTTCTTCAATTTGCAAATACAGGCTTTTCTAAAAGCATGGGGAGAGTTGTGTGGAGCAGCAGATGAACCTAATGGCATGCCAACACTTGTTATACCAGAGATGAAAGCATTCTTATTGCAACCCATCAAGTTTCGAGGTCCTTGCAACTCAGATGGTGTTCATGTTCAGGTAACAAAACCATCAAATTATTATTCTTATCTTATTTGGGTTAGCTACAAAAAAGTAACCGAATTTTGAGGTCGCTTCAAATTTAACATACCTATTATTCTAGCATATCTTCTCATAATTCTTAGTAAATCAACGGTATCCATAAGATATTAATACTCCATTATGCTTTTGAACCCTAAACCATAAGATATCTTAGACTTTTTAGGACGCAAATTCTCTTTGTAATTTTTTTATTTTTTATTTTATGCTTTTGATGTTGGCTCTGTAAATTTTCTTTTTTGATGCTGGTTACCTTGAATTCAATGGGTAAATAGGTCATTTTCCGCAGCTTACTTGAATTATTAAAAAAAAATTCTTGATGGGAAAATATGTCGCTATATTGTTGTTCGATTCTTCTGGTTAAAGCCAAGTTTATGTTTTTAGGTAAAACGATGAACAAATATTTGAAAAATATTCAAAATGCGATTTCTCATGCTTTAAGAAGCTGGAAAATGAATTCGCATACTCAAACCAAACCACAGTTATAAATTGTCATAAACTTCTAAAACAAAGTTTTCAGTGTAATTCTATCTTGGGTCGGAACAAAACAGCCATCTCCAGACCCGGATCACACAAGATACTTAATTTTAATAGTTTTGCATGTAAATACCTAAGCTCGTAAAAAACCTACGAATTCATTACTCTATTAGTTATACTGTTAATAGGTATGTTAAATGATAATGTGACAAACATAGGCTCCCATTTTTTTGGCTGATAGAGACTAAAAAATTAATAAAAAAGTCTTTATCTTTTAAAGATAATTAAAAGTACAGTTTAACATAAATTTAAAATCTAACAAGTAAAATAATAAACTAAAATAACACAAAATTAAAAAAGAAAGTAAAAAACACAACCCCGCCCCACTCTCCCCTCGCGCCAGCCGTAGGATTATCAATTCAATGTCATCAAATCATCCGACTATCACCCAAAAATCTTCCTCCTCCCACAAAAACCAAAAAACACTGTCGCCGCCGCAAATGGAAAAACAACCACTCTTACCCGAATCCGAACCGGAATCCTAATCTCAATCGTCGTCGTCGTCGTCGCCACTGCCCAACGGAGATCCTCACGTTCGCATCGCCACTGCCTTCGGAGGAGAGGAAGAGACGGGAAGAGAGAGAAAAAGACGAGGGGAGAGAGAGACAGAGAGAGAGTGTGGATTCCGGCGGAGGGGGGAGGTTTGGGATGGGGAGTGGGGAGTGGGGGAGGTTGCGATGGAGGTGCTGGGTTTTTTTTGGTTATTTTATTATTTTATGGTTTTGTTTTTAAAATTTTAATTATTTTTAAAAATAATTTTAAGTCCACCTGGAGCCCACTTCAGCAAAAAGAAGCCACCTGTAATCCACGTTTGAGTAGTTAACCCTTATTCATATCTTATTTAAACTAAATGATTATTCTTACTTAATTAAAAATTATTAAATTATTAATTTGTTTCCCTTCCGTGTGGTGAGCAGATCATGGGCAAACTGGTGGCACCTAAAATGCTGGATGGATGGACCGAGTGTGAATCAGATTCAGATTGGCTCCAATTCAAGGATGTGGGCAATCTCGTAGTCGATGGTTCAGGAGAAATCGACGGTCAGGGTTCATCTTGGTGGACCACTCCCAATCAATACGACAGATTATCACGCAAACTCATGATGAACAAGCAGAATTGCAAAGCACCAGATGTATGGATTATTTTTCTTTTTCAATTTAATTTAATTAAAACTAATTTTTATTTTTATTTTTTTTTCTACTGAATTTGGGTTTATTAAAATTTGAATGTTACTGCAGGCTCTGCACTTCCATGGATGCGATAATCTTAAACTAAGTGGACTTACTCATCTAAACAGCGCAAGAGCCCACATTGCTATAAGCGGTTGCAACAATGTGTATGTGTCTCATCTCACCATAACCGCACCTGAAGACAGTCCAAACACTGATGGCATTGACATCTCAAACTCACGCAATGTCTTCATTCAACACTCTGCTATCGGAACCGGCGATGACTGCATAGCCATCAACGGTGGTTGCTCCGATCTCAACATTGCCAACATCGCGTGTGGGCCGGGTCATGGTATTAGGTACGTAGTCCTTAACATAAATCCTTATTCAAAACAGTTTGCTTATGATGTCTTACTAACTTAAAATTCTCTTTTGCCAACAGTGTGGGAAGCTTGGGAGCGAATGGGGCTCTTGAGACAGTGCAAAATGTGTACGTGAGAGATAGTAGTTTCAGTGGGACTACAAATGGAGCTAGGATCAAGACATGGCAGGGAGGATCGGGGTACGCTAAGAACATAACCTTTGAGAAGATCACACTCGATGCAGCTAAAAATCCCATCATCATTGACCAGTTTTATTGTAATAATGATCACAACTGTAAAAGTCAGGCCTCGGCTCTGTTGGTGGAAGATGTGAAGTACATTGATTTTGAAGGAACATCTGCGAATGAGGAAGCGATCAAATTAGATTGTGACCAGAATTCAGGTTGCCGCAACATTATAATGGACCGCATCAAAATCACCTCGGCGGTTCCTGATAAGAAGATTTATGCTTCTTGCAACAATGCTATTGGAACTTCCATTGGCACCATTGTGCCCAATGTACCTTGCCTCAAGTCAGGGACGGAACCAACTACTTCTCCGCCAGCTATGCCTTTGCCAACTGTGCCTCTGCCAGCTACGCCTCCGCCATCTCCGCCTTTGCCCGTTATGCCTCCGCCGTCTCCGCCTGTGCCCGTTATGCCTCCGCCTGTGCCTGTTATGCCTCCGCCATCTCTGCCTGTGCCCGTTATGCCTCCGCCATCTCCACCTGTGCCCATTATGCCTCCGCCTGTGCCTGTTATGCCTCCGCCATCTCCGCCTGTGCCCGTTATTCCTCCGCCATCTCCGCCTGTGCCCGTTATTCCTCCACCATCTCCGCCTGAGCTCGTTATGCCTCCGCCATCTCCACCTCTGCCGGCTGCACCTCCACTAGTTCTTATTTTGCCAGTTACTCCTCCGCCAGCTCCACCCTTGCCAGATACGCCTCCGCCCCTACCAGCTACTCCTCATCCATCTCCGCTCCTACCGGCCACGCCTCCGCAGTCTCTGCCCTTACCAGCTACGTCTCCGCAATCTCCACCCTTGCCAGCTACACCTCCGCAATCTCCACCCTTGCCAGCTACGCCTCCGCAATCTCCGCCCTTGCCAGCTACGCCTCCGTCATCTCCACCCTTGCCAGCTACGCCTCCGCCTCTACAGGTTATGCCTCCGCCTTTGCTAAATAGGCCTCGCCCAACTCTGCCTTTGCCAACTACACCTCCAGCAGTTCCTCTGCTTACGCCCCTAGCTCCGCTGGTACCAACTCCGCCTCCCCCAACTCCGCCACCAATACCACAAATGTCCTTCACAGGGGAACCAGGAGTGCCAGATATTTACTTCACACCTGGTGCATCTAGTGCTACTAAACTTCATAAGAAACACTATATTTGGTGTCAATTACTGATCGTGTATGTGTTAACAAGACTACTGTTTGGCTAAACGTACCACTTTTTACTTGTTGTAAACATAGAATAAATTGTATTTTTTTGGTCAATATACATAAGAATAAATTGACCATGTATTTGTTAAAAAAACTATTATTTGATCAATTTACATAAGAATTCCAGCACCGATTCTGTTCAGATTTGCTTCCAGATTTTATTTTCATAGTCCAAAGCCTCGATGCCATCTCTACTTTATCACCTTTGTTTCCCTTCTTTACTTCATCCCTACCTTGCATTTGTACTATTTTTTTGCCTGATGTCTTTGCTACTTGTTGGGTGAACCTCTATACGTCTGCCGTCTGCCATCTGCCGTGCCGTTCTTGGTAGAGCAATACTTGATCAAGTGTTTTCTGAGTGGACCAACAGTGGTGATTTTTCATATAAAGATGGTCTTTGACTCATGCTGGCCTTGTGGGTAGGTAGTATATGATTTGTAGAGCCACTTTCAGTGGCCATGTTGACAAACTGCTGTCTAACTAGGTTGCTTCTTGGAGAGGTCAATGCTCTGCATTTCAGAGCTGATAAACCTTGTTTGAGTCGGAAATCAGTTCTGTTATGTCCAGGTTTTCCCCCAAGAGAAGATCCATGTGGTGGTTTGATTTTTATTTTGGTTACAAGGGGAATTGAGTCTACAATCTACCCTTGCCCATGCCAATTGAGTTAAGGCTCACGGGCAAATTGTTTGCTTCATAAGCAAGCATGTCATCTAAATCAGACTCTGTAAAAGGTTCATAAGACTCTGTAGTTTAGATTTATCAAAAGATAAAGGGGGAAAATGATTGATCAAGGCAATATGTACCGTTAACAGGAAGCTATAAATTCATATAGCAATAGTTGTTACAACAACAATATGTGTTTCAGTTCCAAGATCATATTTTCTTAGCAACAACAATAGTTGTACACATAGGGTGTAGACTAATATCATCTCAGAACATACAGATGTGAACTGTGGTACCAAATGAATAGACTTTACAATCCCAAAAGCCCTAAAGTGTCAACATCACCAGTAGGAGCACTACAAAACAAGGCTTCTTTAACAAGCTTGACGGATGCCCTTCATTGTGTTAGATCAGTAAGATATACAAGCAGAGTTATATCCTGACATACTTCAACAACATCGGGGGAAAGCATCTCCCATACGTGCTGAAGTCAGAGAACAGTCTTGAGCAGAAGATTTGAATGAAATCAGAAAGTCTTATCTCTCCAATCGTTAACATTCTTATCCCGCCGGGCCCGGCTAAACTCAATGGGCTGGGCCTAAACGGGCCCTACTTCATTAAAAAAAAATCATACTTAATCATAAGGGCATTTTAGTCCAAATTTGATATTAAACTCACTTAATTCCAATACTTTCACATCAAACCAAATTCATAAAATACCAAATAAAGTCATACAACTTATAAGATTTTCCACAAAAATAATAAAACCAAGTATTATTTTTGAGGTTATTACATAATTAGATCGTAATACGTTTTAAGAAATAATTTTAAAAAATAATAAGTATCAAAAAAATATTTTTATAAAGGATGGTATGAATAAATATGCAAATATTTGGTGATGTGTTCAAGAAAAGCATGATTATATTTGGTGGTACGATTATGTTTCGTGATATGATTATATTTGGTGATGTGATATGTTGTTCATCTTATATATATATATATAATTGTTGAATTAATAATTGACACAAATTAATGTGCTAATCATCCAATTATAAACTAGGAATAAGTAAATAAAAGTAAATGAAATGAAACAAATTATATATGTGATTTAAGTGATATAATCATAAACCTAAACTCTTATTTATACATACTTATATATGTATGCAGGCCTAACGGGTTGAGTTTTTGTGGGCGGGCCGGGCCAGGCTTTCTTGGGCTTAATCGGGCCGGGCATATGGGCTGGGCCGGGCTTCAGACACCCATCTCAAAGCCCATAACGGGTCGGGCCGGATCTTTTTTCGATGGGCCGAGCGGGCCCCTATCGGCCCATGAGCCCGCGGGCCAAATGATGAGGCCTAATTACAGCCATTAATCAACATGACAGTAAACTACAATATTATTACCCTAGACTGGAACATTATAGCCATTAATCAACTTGACAATAAAGGTATGAAACATTACAATCATTAATCAACATGACACGTTAATGAAGCTATGGTTTTCCAGACATTTTGTTTGTAATGAATTGTTTGGGGTTTTTTTTTATTTATAAAATTGGGTTGGGCTTGTTTTGGGTGCTATTTAAGTTTTTTGTGTTGGGCTTCTTTTAAGTTGATCAATGGGAGTCACGTAATTTATAGAAACTTAAACACTAATTTCTTATGTAATAAATGAGTTTTAGGTGTGCTTCTAAAATGCATTCCATGTGACGTTTTTTATTTATATAATTTCAGCCCCTATTTTGGGTATATTAGTGAAGCTCCCTTTAAACAATTAGTCATGAAAATTATTATTTTGTTATACTTTTAAAAAAATATAATATTAAACACAAATTGTTATAAGCGTGTCCTAAAATTACTTAGCATATTAATTAAAAAAAATTATTTGGGATTTCTGCAAAAACTACTTCTTAACAAATAGATACTAAAAGCATGAAAATCAGGAATTTTGTTTGAAAATAGAAGTGGTGTACATTTGACCATTTTATATAGACTATAATATGCGCGCAAAACAAAATTTTTAGGCACGAAAGATATAAATATGGCCTATATATTCAACTTCTTAGTTTATGGGACATGATGTGACTTAAAGAGACACAATTTTTTAGTATCCGTGCTCTATGGGCAACCAAAAAAGACACAATTGCATTATTCGTGCTCTATAGGCACCATATTTTGGAATGTGTGCAATATAAAGGCACACAAATTTAGTATTCGTGCTTTATCTAGGTTCGATGAATTTTTTTACAAATATATATATATATATATATATAACCATTAGACACAAAAGTTGTCTATTTATGCTCTCTAAAGACCACGAAAGTTGCGCCTAAATTAATTAAGCACAATAATTTTCTTCTTCTATTCAAGTTGGACACGAAACTATTGCGTCTTTTCTGCATATGACACAAATACTTCATATATGTGACCAAAGTGAAAAAAACGACATCACTATTTTTTTGTGGCCTTTGGATCGTGGTTTTTACCAAATTTTTCAGTAGTGTTCCTTCGACTGCACAGATGAGCCAAACCAGCCCTTTGTTTTTTGTTTTGTTTTTTCAGTTTCGTCTCTAACCAAAATAACACCATCTATCTATCTACCTACCAGACGATTTCCATCTCTCTAACAAAATTCAGCCATTCTATTTTCAACAATATGTTCTTCTTTTCCCCCCCTTTTATATTCTTCCATGAATAGCTTCAATTCTAACACACCCGTTCTGTTCTTTCTAGGGCTGAGCACGGTTTGGTTTGGTTCAGGTTTTACCCAAAATCGTACGCCGAACCGTAGGTTTTGGTTGAGAGATTTTTGGCACTGGAGTCGAACCACGAACTCCGGTTAACCGGTGTAACGGTTTGGTTTTCTCAGTTTGGTGATTAACCGGTGGCTACAAAGGGACTGAGATGGAGGTTGCTAGAGAATTGAGATGGAGCCTACGGGATCTGGGCTCGACGACTTCGCAGCTTGCCTCTTCACCTCCACGACTCCAACTTATTTATTCCCTTTGTAGAAATGGCTGGTATAGTTTTGTTCTTGTTGGATTACCATACAATAAGAAAGAGATGAGAGAGAGAGAGAGAGAGAGAGAGAGAGGGAGAAGAAGATGAAAAAGTTGTAACAGAATTGTTAGTATGAAATTTGTATTGTCATTTCCTAGACTTTAGCATAGGTGAAAAATTAGTGTGTGAAGAATTGTTACTGGACGTTTTGGCACAACTCGTTCAATCCCATACTTCCGAGACATGACTTGACCGATATGAGAAACTGATTTCAGGTAGATCATGATATAATCATGCATTCATTATAGGATTCCTAATTGGAGTTATTTTCACTCAAAGTATTTTTATCTTAATCTTATTTTTAATAGGATTAGATTTTATCTCTTGAGATTACTTTCCTACTTGATTGGTCTAATTAGTTTGTTTTAGGAGATATTGTTTCTCCCACAAAGATTGGTTGTTGGGCATCGTCATTTAGAGTCCATACTAGATCAAAATTGATATTCATGATTGATACTATTTGTAGTCTCATGTTTGGCATCCTTACAGGAAGTTGATATTGAATCAAAGTTATTATTCATAATGGCACAGTAGTGTGTCTTTTGTTTTGACGTGATTGACTTGAGTCCATATGGGATCAAGTTTGAGAATCACATTTGAATAGAATTGTTGGACTATTGGGTTTCTCTCTTACTAGAGATAACCTGCTTTGAATAAAATGTGTGTCTTGATTTTCACATATATAGCTTTCCCATATTTTGTTTGAGTATTAAAATTCTTTAGAAAGCTACTGTGCATGTTTTTGAGATAAATCATCAAGTGTTCCATGTTTTACTTGGTGATTTATCAAACACTTTAATCATTCATATTGCATTCATTTGCATTGTTTGGTGACTAATACGGTTGAGGGTACCAAGACCGTGGTGGCTGTTTTTCTCCAGCGAGCTTGAAGCAATCGTGGCTAGTATTGCGTTCAACATAATGAGTGTCGAAGATCATCCCGTGATAGAAGTTGAGTTACGAAGAAGTTGGTAAACATTATCTAGAATGTGTCTAGGATAAGTATGTGAGTACTTCTTGTAATCATCGTTCTATAGTGGATTTGTGTTGGACTGAGAAGTCCCGTGGATTTTCCCCAGAGGTGGAGTTTTACCACGTAAAATAATTCTCTGCGTGTTCTTTTATGTTATGTTCAGCACTTTTCAGGATTGATAAGCCATATCAATCCTGCTACTGAAGTTTATTTTTACTTATTTGATTATAATATTAAATTGGCCTATTCACCCTCTTCTAGGCATTTTTAGTCATCCTACAGATATTGTCAAGAATAGAAACAGAGGGAGGAAGAAGAAAGAAGAGAGAGAAAAGAGAAAAGAAGTCGTCGTCCAAAAAGAGAGAGAAGAAGTTGTGCGGAAAAAGAGAGGTCTTTAACATTTTTTTATAATATTTATTCTACTAGAAAGTGATTAAATAAACTTACTATGTCAATGTTTACAAAGATACTTGATTGCTCCAGTGGATGGTGGAATATCCAGCAACAGAGGGTGAAGGGGTTCGAATCCCACCCTCCGCAGTAATTTTTGGAATATTGGCTGCTGAATGGTGACCGGTTCGGTTTGGTAAACCGGTTACTGTGAAAACTTCAAACCGCAAATCGGAAAATAAAGCTAAATATCTAAAAAAATCGAACCAAACCAACTAATCAGTTTGATTTCTGCCGGTTTTTTGGGTTGGCGGTTTAATTGCCCAGCCCTAGTTCTTCCACTGCGAAAAGAGGTCTTGTCAGTAATCAATCGGTCTAGAAGCGAATTCTAGGTCCTTTGTTTTTTTGTCAGAAAACAAAGTCTTGGTCGGTAAGTCATTGCCGCTGTTTGTAAACTTCACGAAATTGCCTAGTAATAAGCCCACAGCTTTTTTTGACTTGCAAAAGAACCCTCTCTCCTCGCAGATCATCCTTATTTGTAGAAAATTTTCTTCTCTTGTAATCACTCTCTCTTCATCTGATGAAGTTTTCTGTATGCCCTTGAAGTTAGGTCATTTGCAATTCCTTTATTTTCGATTTTGAGGACTTGTTCAGAAAATTGAGGGATCTATGGTGCCGTGAAGACGATGAGACCATTTTCTTCAGGTTAGTTTTCTCTTAACTCTATATATCACGTTGTAAAGTCCTTTTACTTGTCTTACTTTTCTGATTTCCTTTTACAATTTGGAAGATCTTGAGGGGCAGGCACGACGTTCCAAAGTCACAGAATTTTCAACAAAGAAATGGGAAAGAACACATCTTTCAGCTTCATTCTGGAACAAGATGATTGTAATCTCATGTGCTATTGCAATTTCCCTAGATCCCTTGTTCTTATACATTCCATTCATCGATGGGGAAAAGAAATGCCTTGGAATGGACAAAAAGTTGAGGAATGTGGCTCTAATTTTGCGATCTGTAACGGATATCACTTTCTTGGTGGATATTGGATATACAATCTATGAAGGTATGAAGAAAGCCTACACGGATATCAACGAAGGAGATGAGATAATTCCATTTGCTAAGAATTTAGCTCGGGAGTTGGAGTGGTGTTCTTTGGTGACTGACCTTCTGTCTGTTTTTCCCATGCCACAAGTAATAAGAGAAATTCATATGTTGGTGTACATTATGAGCTAGCTTCATCCAGCTTTAATTAATACGGACTTTTAACCCATTACTATTTATTATTTTGTCCAGCTTCTTGTAGTAAAGGTTTTTTCCAAAACGAGAGGGTGGGGATACTTGGAACGGAGAAAAGTTCTCAACTCTTTTCTTCTCAGCCAGTATTTTGCGAGGATTGGTCGAATTATCTTATCATCTAAGCAACTTACATGGACTACTGGAATACGGATGAAAGCCGTATTTAATTTGTTTCTTTACATTCTTGCTAGCCATGTGAGTTTCACTTTTCATATCATGTATTTTACTAGTTATTTTGGTAATAAATGTTTGATAAAGTTTAGTTTTCATTTATTAGAAAGTGACTGGTGATGAAGTAGAGTGATAGTCGGTCGTTAATGTTTAGATCTAATAATTAATTAATTATGACGTTAATAGGTTCTTGGAGCCTTATGGTACTTCTTTTCCATTCAACGAGAGATCTCATGTTGGTATTGGGCTTGCAAAAAACATCCATATCATGAAGGATGCATGAGCACCTTTTATTGTGATGATCACATTACTTCTACAACAGTTATCGCATTTTTAAATGAATCTTGCGGTACAGATGTTCCAGATAATACTAAGCCGCTGTTCGATTATGGAATATTTCTTGATTCTCTTGAGATTGGTAACACGAGGCATATACATTTTCCAACCAAGTTATGCTACTGTTTCTGGTGGGGCCTAAGAAATCTCAGGTTTGTACATACATATATATTTGTAAATTTCAGCATTTTATTTTGTAGCCCACAGTAAACAAAGAAATATATTTGTATACTAGAAGTTGAAATATATATTATATCCTATTCCTTGATCCTTTGCTTACTTTTTGCAGCAATTTTGGCACAAATCTCGCAACAAGTAATTATGCGTGGGAAAACTTTTTTGCAATTCTAACTTCCATCACTGGCTTGCTACTGTTTGTATATCTCATTGGAAATGTTCAGGTTGGTGAATCTCTCTATTAGATATCTATTTAGTTACTTACAATTATTTACCTTCAACTTCAGGGTAACGATATGGGTTCACTACGAATTTTATTTCAACTATCCAATCGTCAATCTTCAAGTTTTCATTCATAAATTGAAAATCATTAAGGCATCTAGTTTTGATCAACAAAATAAACTAACATAGTTCTTAACGAAAACACTAAAATGACAACCATTAATTGATTGATCAAATAAGTTCGGATTTAAGAGATTTTTTTGCAGAAATGATCTTTGAAGGAATCCCTAGAAGATAGACCATTCGGATCATCGAAATACACTTCTAATTTACTATTTGTGGTGAAATGTACCTTCAGATATTTATCCAAATGGAAACTACAAAATCAGAGAAACTAAAGCGGAAGAATTTCTTCGATCAAATAAGGCAGAAGATAGAATTAAAAGGGCCAGCTATAGAAGCCTGGATGGCGAAAAATGGCATTCCTGATGATATGAAGAAGGAGATCATGGAAAATATAAATAAAAAATTGAAAGAGGACAAAGATGCTGATCTAGAGAATCTATTCAATGTTCTTCCTTGGTATACGAAAAAATCTCTAAAGCGTTTTCTTTGCTTGAATATTCTGTCACAAGTATGTCTCTCTCTCTCTCTCTCTCTCTCTCCCTCTCTCTCAAGTATTTGTATGTACATTATTTATTAAAAAAAAGAAAATTTTGACTACCTAAGAAGTAAATGAGTTGCTTTCACCAACCATCAGGTATAAGCCTCATTTGGTGGCTCGGTCAGGACTGGGTCTTACAAGTCTCATTTAAGGTCCAATCTTTATAAGTCTCACTTCATAAATAAGACACTTGTAAGACACGATAATATATTGGATTCTTGTCAATTATAATTAATTAAGATCTATAATTTATAATCATTCACTAAACAAAGGTTAGGACATTAGTCCAATTTACAAAGGAATTAATTTGTAACAGTTAAGTTATATAGATGAATGAAGGGTTAATCATTTTATTAGTCCCCAAATTTAGATTCGATTTGCATTTGAGTCCCTCAATTTTCATATTCGTTCCTGTAGTTTGTCAACTTCAGTTTCGTTAGGACAAATGGTCATGCTGTCAATTGTGTTAACTTTTCTGTTAAATGCAGGGGTAAATTGTATTTTTGTATTAAATTGATTAAAATATGAATAAAAAAAAAAAACACAAAAAAAAAAAAACACAAAATTAAACTCTCTCTCTCTCTCTCTCCCCCCTCTATCCCGATTTCTATGCCCCAAAACTTGATTTTTTTTTTGTTGGTTTTTTTATTCGATTTTCTTTTATTATTATTTAAAAAATATGATTTTGTATTCATTTTTTTGGTTTTAATATAAAAATACCATTTTGACCATGTATTTAACAGAAAAAGTTAACAAAATTGACGGCAGGACCATTGGTCCTAACGAAAGTGAAGTTAAAGGACCACATGAACGATTTTGGAACTAATCTTAGAAACTAATAAAACGATTAACCCGATGAATGAATCTTTGCTTGTGTTTAAATTTTGATAAACTCTAAATACAGGTACAACTCCTTAAAGAAATGGATGACCAAGTGCTGAAAATGATGTGTGACTATCTGACGCCAGTGACGTACCCAGAAAATAAAATCATTTTTCGAAAGGGGGACCCAATGGATCGCATGCTTCTCATTATAGAAGGTACATTATTGAGGTGCAGCACAAATCCTGATCCTAGCCTTACTCATGGTGGCGAAACAAAAAAAGATTCTGGATCAATGGCCACTAAGGAAGTTGTTGAGAAACGTGAGGTTTATGGAGAAGAGCTTCTGACGTGGGCATCGGCATCGCCCAGCGGATCGGGTCAGTTTAATCTTCCTACCTGCCCTGAAAATGTGAGGTGTCATACAAATGTAGAAGGCTTTGCTCTCTCAGCCATGGACTTGACAAGTGTAGCCTCCAAATGCAAACGCCGGTGGAGATTACGAAAATACTTTAAAGAGAATGGTGGCGAACATTTGAAGGAGGCCACAAACAATTATGCTGTAAGAAACGAAATTGGTAGCGGAAGGTATGGAATTGTTTACAGAGGGACAAGTGTAGCCTCCAAAAGCAAATGCCGGTGGAGGAGATTACGAAAATACTTTAAAGAGAATGGGGACAAAGCCAAACAAAAATACTCGGAAGCCAATGGTTTTCTAGTTTTACAGGAAACAATGGGTCGTTTGGGGAAAACAGCCAGAATCTTTACTGAAAATGAAGTTAAGGAGGCCACAGAGAATTATGATGGAAGTAAAAAAGTTGGTGAGGGAAGGTATGGAATTGTTTACAAAGGAATACTAAAAGTTGGTGAAAGTAAACAAAGGCTTGCCATAAAGAAGTCAAAAGTTAAGGTCCAAATTGACCAAAATGAAATTACCTCCCCAGTTGATGACCTAAAACAAATTACCCAGCAGCGATTTATTAAAGAGATGATTGCTCTTTATCAAATCAGCCATAAAAATATTGTGAGATTCGTAGGTTGTTGCCTAGATACCGCAAAACCAATATTAGTTTATGAGCTCATGAGGAGAGGCACTCTTTATGAGCATATTCATGAAAAAGAAGGCAAAAATCCATCACCACTTCCATTGGCACGGCGGTTGAAGATAGCAGCCGAGACGGCAGAAGCCTTAGCATTCTTGCACCACGACACTGGCATGCAAATAATACACTGTGATGTGAAAACGGCTAATATACTATTAGATGAGAATTGGACGGCAAAACTGTCCGGCTTTGGAGCTTCAAGATTGGGTCCTGAAGACCTTGATTCAAAGTCAATCACCCTTACAGAAAAGAGCGACGTCCATAGCTTTGGAGTTGTGCTAGCGGAGCTGTTAACAGGCTTAGAGCCACAGAGAAACCTAGCGAAAGTCTTTGTTGGCTTGGTGGAAGGGGGTACGTTGGATAAAAGTCTTGATGAAGAAATAGTGGAGGGACATTTTGATATAGTCAGAAAAGCTGCTGATCTGGCAAAAAGATGCTTGAAGCCAAAAGCGGAGGAAAGGCCTTCCATGAAAGATGTAGCCGCAGAGCTAAACGGATTAGTGCGAACGATGGAACAGCATCCAAGTGGAGGAGGAGAGGCTGATATCTCTCCATCTCCCAAAGATACGGGCAACTTGGGTGGGTCATCTGCTTCAAGTGCTTCCGTTGGGGATATTATAACCAGTGCACTGTGAGAGAGCAGCATGCAAATAACGCCTCTTGGTCTTGGATTGCGATAATTAGTTGACTTGTTTGTTATTATTCTGTTCAAAGTTAATTTCCTATATTTAAGGATATTGTTATCAATTCAAGATTTTCTGGTTGAAAAGCATGAAATCATTTTTTATATGTGCTTTACCCTTTTACCAACCCTGCATCGACAATCTCTTTTTCCTTTCCTTTTTATTTTTGTCTATTTTTTATATTTTATTACATTATTTTCTTGTTCCTTTTACTTTCTTGTGCTGTGTGACACAAGTGAATTCTATCTCCAGCTAGGATCAATTGTCAACAATGCCGTTCTTGTCAGAGCAATACTTGGTCTAGTGTTTTCTGAGTGGTTAGTAACAATGGTGATTTTTCATATAAAGATGGTCTTTGACTCATGCTGCCCTTGCGGGTAGGTAGTATATGATTTGTAGAGCCACTTTCAGTGGCCATGTTGACAAACTGCTGTGTAACTAGGTTGCTTCTTGGAGAGGTCAATGCTCTGCATTTCAGAGCTGATAAACCTTGTTTGAGTCGGAAATCAGTTCTGTTATGTCCAGGTTTTCCCCCAAGAGAAGATCCATGTGGTGGTTTGATTTTTCTTTTGGTTACAAGGGGAATTGAGTCTACAATCTGCCCTCACCCATGCCAATTGAGTTAAGGCTCATGGGCAAATTGTTTGCTTCATAAGCAAGCATAAGCAAGCATGTCATCTAAATCAGACTCGGGGGGAAAATGATTGATCAAGGCAATATGTACCGTTAACAGGAAGCTATAAATTCATATAGCAATAGTTGTTACAACAACAATATGTGTTTCAGTTCCAAGATCATATTTTCTTAGCAACAACATTAGTTGTTACACATAGGGTGTAGACTAATATCATCTCAGAACATACAGATGTGAACTGTGGTACCAAATGAATAGACTTTACAATCCCAAAAGCGCTAAAGTGTCAACATCACCAGTAGGAGCACTACAAAACAAGGCTTCTTTAACAAGCTTGACGGATGCCCTTCATTGTGTTAGATCAGTAAGATATACAAGCAGAGTTATATCCTGACAGACTTCAACAACATCGGGGGAAAGCATCTCCCATACGTGCTGAAGTCAGAGAACAGTCTTGAGCAGAAGATTTGAATGAAATCAGAAAGTCTTATCTCTCCGATCGTTAACATTCTTATCTTCCCATGTGAGCTGAATCAGAGGGGAAGTCTCTCCAAGGGTTTTATTGCTGCAACACCACTGAGATCAGGCCTCATGTACTTCTCATACGTGACCTTCAACCGTCCCACTCTGGCAACTTTTTGGACTTTTAAGATCATCTCTGCACAGTCTCTGCAATGATCAAATATCGATCGTTAACATTCATTATGATGCAATCACTACATAAGGACATGAATTTATTTGCTTATTTTCTAAAGAAGCAGTGCCTGATTTGGGACACGTCATAGTGAGCATGTTTGCAGAGCATTGGGGTCCAAGCCGGAGTTATCTGCAGGGTGCACCTTGCGACATAAAGGGCTGCTGCACACAGCAATGAGGGCTTGAACCTTGAAGCTTCATATTCAACTAAACACAACTCGATAAGGTAGAACGCTAGGTGTTCAAGCTGCAGCAATGTCCACAAAGTAATTAGCAAAGCTAAAGATTCAATCAGAGGTGACTCTATAGTTAACTACTAAACTGTGGTATGCAATCTCTCTTTCTTATTTGAATTTTTTTCATTCATCTACAACTCACACAGACACAGAAACACTTGTAGTTATGGAGTTAATCGTTAATCAAATTTTCCGTTTCTTAGCCTTAGAAATTATTAAATACCTTTGGTTCTGACTGAGCAGCCTTGAGAAACCTTAACATGAAAACATATGGAGTAGGTGCATTAAGACGAAACTTCAACTTTTTAAGCATGAGTTTCTCCTGAAAAGCAAAGCCAGAGTTTATTGTTAGGACTGGAAGAATAGAAACCTATACAATACAGCAATAAAAAGACGCATACCCAAAAATAATCAGATATACCCAAATAATCTGACAAATAAAAGAACGCATACCATTCTGAGGACCTGGTCTCTTGTGTATGACTCAGCTGAGATGCTAATTAGTTCTTTGACCTGCATTTTTTTTGTAGAGCATAAGAAAGCAAATCATGAAAAATGCATGAAAGTTGAGATATTGATATTTACCCTAGGATGCCAAAAATCCTCGTATTTTGATGCCAGCAAGAGTGCAGTGAGACCAACTAACTGCATTTCATCCTTCTTGATTGTGACTTGAGAAAGATACTGGTCCAACAATGTGACCATGAGATAAAGTGTTTCTTGCATCAATTCAAATTTGAAGTGTACCTGTTCCCATATCGACAAACAAATTAGCATAGCAAAAGCAAGGGGATAGCCAACTATTAAACACAAGGAAATGCAAAAATGAACCAACAGGATGAAAAGAAGAAAAAAGAGCATGAGTGCATAAAAAAGGTAAAAAAAGTACTTCAATTAACCAATTGACCAATATGCCTCGCATATGAGGAGTAATGTCTGCCTGAATCAACATGAAATTTTCCAGAGGTGGATTCTGTGCCTGCAGTTAAACACATTCAACAAGTCAGAATAAGAACTGCAGGTAGTATGACCACAGGAGGGAAGAGGAAGAAAGTGGCAACAGGTCAGAATTTGAACTACACAAAATATGGTCTTGGAACCCGTAAGAGAATCATGCAAGAAAAATGAAGAAACATAAAAAAACTTGTGACGTGAACCCAAAAGACCTCAGGATAATGGCACTGAAGGCCAGCATGATGTGAATCCAATTTATCATAGGGGAGATAAATATACATTTATTGCTGTGTGTGCAGACATGTAGAGGATTTGAACACTCTGAAAGTATGAAGAACATTTTGACGCCCACTATTCTTACTAGACTAAAATGAAAACAATGGTATTAGAGAGACATCATGACCATTACCTCAGAAACCCAGTAATACTGATAGATCTCATCAACATAATCAGAAACTTCCAGTTGATTGCAATCATCATCAATACTTGGCAGTTCTTCTTGTTTCATAGCTTCATCACGTTCCTCTAGTAACTGCAAATGGGTTCAAGTGTGATTAAAGTCCACAAAGATATAATAAAGGCAGTAGTATTGGAATACGGTAAGCCCCAACCTTTGATCCAGTCATCAACAGAGATGTGTAAGATCGCCTCCTATTTGAGTTTCTCCTGGAGATGGTACTTGAAACACTATGGCTGCACTTGCCATCAGATGGAAGCTCTCCTTGAGTGGAATCATGCTTAACATTCTCAGGAAGAAAAGATGTAACCACTTTTTCAGTTTTGGATGAAGTTGCAGTAGCAGAAACCAATTTTTTTGGACCTGATGCACACTTCGATTTCAAAGTCCTTTGGGATTCGGAAGTGTTCAGTGTGGACTTCAGAATTGGCTGGATCACAATAAAATTAAAGGAACATAAATAAACATATGATATTGATTTCATCCAGATATAACATGCCAAGAAACAAAGTCAGGATGATTCAGTACTCTGATATTTATGGATATCTACAAAACAACATATAGAATACTGAATACTTTGAATTCAAAACTTAGAAGTGGTGATGGAACAATGGAGGCTTACAATAAATTACGAAAAGCAATGACTCAGGTAAAGTGATTAAATGAATGCACTGTCATAAAGCTTCAAGTTGAAGAAAAAATAATTGATGTGGCTTAAGCAATAACTTGATTTAACAGTGTTAAGGAACTAAATGACGTAAACCAATCAAAGCAGACAAAGTTATAATCAATTTGTGTTGACTTATAGGTATTGCAAATACTCATATTTAGCACAAACTAGTCATCGATTAAAAAAATTTCACTATATGTTGAAATACAAATATTCTTATTGCATTCAACAATAATAAAATTCTACTGACCGATTGTTTAACCATTGAAAAGAAAACATGTCAACACAATTGAAGTTGTTAATCTATTGAAACCGATAAACTTGAGTAACTAATATAAAAACTGGTCAAACAAAATGACAAAGTAATTTTATGTGTGTTTGTGGAAAAGAGAGGCCGGGGGGAGGTTGGGTGTGCATGAGTTCTAGTTGTACTTACTCTCACAGAAATTCTCGGCAACACACGAGTATTTGAATTAGCTTGACCCCTGCAATCTCAGATCACAAGAAAACTATTAATAGATAGGAATCTCAACCTTGTTTAATTAAGATATGATATATTAAAAGGTAATGCAATATAAATACATTGAACGAATTAAAGAGTTAACCAATGTAGTAATTCAAACAATAATAGTGAAAGAAAAAATAAAGTGATTACAGGAGCCCCTCAAGTCTCTCACTACCCTTGCTCCCTTTGAAGGCCAAAATGAAAACCCCCAGCGCGCTACATATAACATTTTCAGCTCCTTTTTTGCTGAAAGGTTGGAGAAACCCAAGAGGGAACTCACCAGGCATAACAAGTGAGATACCTTCACATGCCAAAGAATCCATTCTTAATCTATGTGTGCTGTGACTTTCAAGAATGAAAAATTATATTAACATGTAATGTTATGAAATCGATTCTTAGACACCATGTAACAAGCACTAGAGTAAACTTTCTTTTTCCAGACCAATGAAAAAGGAAAGGTTTAAAAATAAGTAGGAGAAACCACAAGATTCATAGAATTGGGATGAATACAGAATACAAGTTTTTTACTGTATTCCCTTATAGTTCTAAGTGCATCTTGACATTGACATTTTAGACATGGCCTATACCATAAAAAATAATCCCACTATCCATAAATGTAAGATACTGCCATTTCATTCATTCAGAAGCAAAATGAAGTTAACACGATATGCCACAATTATCAGCAAAACCTTTTAACGGTATTTAAGAGGAAGAAAAATGCTAGTTTTATGGATCACTGTGACTCACATATTCATAAAGCCATCACTCACTCGATTCCGCAACAGATGGCTCCTAGCATTGTTGCTTACTCTGGGTACTACCGTCCTGCCAACTTTAGCCCTAACTGTATTCCACAATGCCATTTGGTCAGAGATCCTTAGACATGCACTTATCAAATCTTAAATAAGTCAAGGCATCTTACCATAATACCCACTCTTTTCTTCAGCATTTTCAGAACTTCCAGCATTTTCCTACAAGTAGGAAAGCAAAAAACATAAATGTCCAACTTAGAAATCATAGTCCCGTTAGAAAAGCTCAACCAAAGAACGTATATAAAATGTATAACAGCAACCTTTGGAATACTCGTTTCTTCTGGGTTGACCTTTAACACCGGCAGAGACTTTCTTTAAAATGAAGAAAGGGGAATAGGAAATTACATCAATAACAGATACACAACTTATTCACAGTACATAACCAAACATGTTTTGCACATCAGAGACCTTATCAGTTTAAGTGTATTCCTTGAAGTCCTCCTGACATACGAAAAGAAAAGAAAATCTAATTAAGGGTCTTTAAAAATTCAGTTTCAAAAGAATATGGGCCAAATAAAAAAATTTCAAAGGCACAACAAAGAAATAAAATTGCAGCACAATTTCTTATTTCTAATAAAGAGAGGGAAAACAAAGTTTGGTCAGACCTGCCATCTGCAGCAACAGATTCACGGCCGAGACCCATAGCCTTGGTCCTTTGGTTGTCTGAAGGGGCCTTCAAGTCTTTAATAGCTACAGTTATCCATAATGGAAAATTTTCAAACAGCGCTGAATCAGGGAAACTATAATAGCACTTCAGAAGTATTAAAGTCACCTCTCTTTGAAGTCTGCAACCTAGATACGCCTTGGCTAGGGCTTTCCTGTCCTTTTCCCTAATGCAAGTAAGAAAAAATTCATTAGTTAAAAGTGGATGACCAAATAACAAAACATACAAAGGGACAGTGGCAAACAAACTTGACCTCTCAGAGGCAAAACATGGATAGGAAAAGCAGTTCAAGTTTTGCAGCTGTTGCCTAGATTGGGGGTAAAATTATATGTAAAATAAATTGAAGTGCTTTCTTATTTATTTTGTTTTTCCTTTTTTTTGTCCTTTTCCCATATTATGGAGAAAACATCTACGTAAAACAGAACAGCACACTACACAATCATGGAAATAAGAGAGCTATAACTTGAACATTCTTACCAGGAAGGATCTCCTTGATGATACACTCGTAGTCTTAATGCCCGTACCCACGGAAACCCTAGAAAGATACAAAAGAAAACAGTGCTGCATTCAAGTAAAAGCCAAGGATCTCAAAAATACTCACATATTTGCTAGTATCTATATCCATATCAATCTGTATGCATTATATACCAAAATAGAGCAATAATGATGATGACCATAAAGTCAAAATGCATACCGTTGCAAAGATTTCTTTCTCTCACTTTTACCATTCCTGCATTGAACATAGCTCAAACTTTAGAACTTCTAGCTCAAAATCCAAACTGAAGGAACTATTTGAAAAAATAAAAAAGTACCAACATTTTCTTAGAGGCATCACCCCCTGCTGTCCTAGAAGAATTGCTTTTCATATTGCTGACATCGGCCAATGCTCTTCTCCCGATATTTGCATTTGCTAAGAAAAGGACAGCACCAATTTGAAAAAGGAACTGTTTTAAGACATGTAACTCAACTTTGCATCACAAGTACAGTCTGGTTAAACCTTACCTGTAGAACTACCAAGTATGCCTTTTCTCTTGTCCTTAGTTTTCAAACCAGCCTTGATAACAAAACAATTAACACATAGAAAACATTAAAATTTAATTAAAAAGCACAGTTTATCACAATAAGTTACACTCCATCTCAATTCACCACAAAACAAGCAGATGACTGAGGAGATGATCAATTACCTTTATAGCAATTGTATTCTCCAGGGTAGATGCTTTGTTAACTGGTACAGAACTCCTGAAATTAAAAGGGAAAAACAGAAATAATTCCCCTTGCAATTTAATGGTTGCCAAGAACTTAGAAGAAGTGGGCAGATTTTATGACTAAAATCTAATACTTTGAGGTTTATATACAAATAAAAAAACCCTTAAGAGTTAAATTCTGGAATGAAGGCTTAGCTGATTTTAGTTGCAAGGAAAATTTTATCTCTTTCTTTTTTTAATCCCAAGAAAAGCATACATTAGACGAAGAAAGAAAACCATAATGTTCCACCACAACTTAGACGTCGATTAAAACCATAATATTATATTCTTGTAGTGAAATTTCAAAAATTTAGAACAGAAATTACCTGCTATTAGCTTCAGCGTTGGTAGTTTCACTTTCTGAATAAACCTTAAAACTTGTAACACCAACTGTTGAAGAAATTGAAAAAAATAATGAAATCAGTTAATAAATCACCACCACACGAACTTGAATTCAGTAGAAGAAGTAAGAATTGAGTTTTTGCACCACTCGTGCGTGTTAAGTTTTCTTTGCCGACTCCATTCGGTCCTATGCTGAATTTTGGCTGAAAAATTTAGAAGACCAATCGGAGGTTCATAGATGTCAGAATTGCTTTCGTCCAAAAGGCAAAAAAGAGAGAGAAATCAAAGAAAGTAAACCGAGAATTGAATATCAGGATTTGCTGACCTGAGCAGCCACCATTTTGTTTCTCGCTTGATGTGTCAAATTGCTCTGTCGATGATCCAATTTCTAGAAAGACCGAGAGACTTTAGTTCAATTCAAGCTAATTTTCACAAGAAAACAACTGCCAGAAAAGAAACCCTAAAATTCCGATACCTAAACCTTAGTTCTTTTTCAAGAAAATGCCATACTTGTGCGGAGCAAGAATTCAAAGCACATCCCATTCATCAATAAATTCGACTTTCAAGAATTAGACGGGGAAAAAAAAAAAAAATTCTTAGAGACGTTCCTAAAAGCTTACCTTGAAAGACGCCATCGTTCGGTAATCTTTTGCTCTTTTCGGGTTCTGATCTTCAGAGATCGAGAGAAAGGAGACCAATCGACCGTTGCAGAGGGTTTGAATGTTGGTAAAGCGGCGGTCTTTGATTTGGTTTTTGAAATAAGAATACCAAATTACATTACCACCCCTATTTTAAAATTTTATCTCAGGGTAGAATAGGGTTTTTGAGACAACAAAATTGCTGGGGGTCGGTGTCATCAGCGATTTGGGGGTTGCAATAGAATTCCTCTTCATCTACACTGCTTTGGTTGATGTATTGGGTGAAATTAGTTGTTCTTTATAGACAGGGATCAAAATTGAGTTGAGTCGACAATTAAAATAAGTTTGAATAATTAATTAGCTCTTAGTTTAATAGTTTTTCTTATATTGCAAACGTGGGTTAAGTCAGTTGATTAGGATAGTATGTCGTTGCATTCAAATTCGAGTCTTTCTTCGCGTATATCAGAGTAGTTTAGACTATCACTTAAAAAAAACAAAGTAAACATTGACTTCTTCATTCAATGTTTCCAACAACTAAAAAGTCATACACTCAAATTTGTTCAATACTAGTTTTCGTAATAGATAAATGATAATCAACTCATAACTCATTATATAGTTCGAGGAGTTACCACATGTCAAACCGAATCAAATATGTGGTTCAATTAAACTAACATAAAAAAATTTATTTAAGATAAGTACTAGCTTAGCTAGCTATAGAAAAATTAAAATGCTGATCAATGAAACTATAATTGCTCTGATTATAATCTTCATTCTTGGGTTGTACTTGTACTTGCACCCTCCTCTTCTGGCCTCATTCCCTCGAAACTCATCAGGCTTGGCCTATGATTTCCCCAACCTTCCCCATCAAACCTTCGACGTATGAAACTCTTAACTTTGTGCATTTTCATATCGTACACAAGACCTGGTTGGGCGTGACTTGTGGATATTGACTTACTTTCCTTACACACCAAGTATTCCTATTATAATTGTAATTGATTTACTTTGCTTACTGATTTCCTACTGCATATAGATGTAGGACTTTATTATTTACTTGCCCCATTCAGGTTTCGTTGTATTATAAATATGACCTCCTACAAGGAGAAGAATACACAGAAAATTCCCACAAAATTTTTTTTTTCTTGGTGTGTAAGGAAAGTAAGTCAATATCCACAAGTCACGCCAACAAGAACTACCTCCCCATTATTATAAACAAACCTGAGGTCATCAGAATCAACACTGGAAGGAACAATAGATCCACCTTCCGGAAATCGGGTTTCCTTCAAAAACTTCATTGGAACAATGTTCTTGTATCGGCTCCATTTTTGCTCCTTGAAGTCTTCTAACACCAAGGCATGAAGAGCTTCATCAATTATATCAACCACAGCTATACTTTGGTTCCAACTGATAATCCGAGCTTTGCTCAAATCAGAAAAAACTCCCTCGGGCAGAGTGGCTGTCATGAATGTCTCACTCCAGAGATCAAGACAGTGAACTTCTAAGTACATGTCTTGTCCATCAGTTAGGGTTTCAGCACAATAGCAAACCCCAGCATCAGCCTTATCAGCTAGAAGAAACTGTCTTCTTTTGGCCTGTTTATTTGACAAACCCTGATTAGGGTATTTCAAAGGTCTCCAATTCTCATCCTTGCCAACTGTCAAAACTTCAAACCCTGCCTCATTGTTTTCACTGTAGGAAGCTACCAATTTGACCTCACCAGTCGATGAATTAAAAGTGGATACCATTAGGTTGACACCAAGATGGGCATCAGGCAAGTAAAGCACTTGGTGGGTGGCTGGATTTCTGATGCGGCAAACTTGGCTGGAAGAATGCTTCTCTAGAACCAAGCCAGCAACAATGAACATGCACTCGTAATTTTCCTCGGAACCAAGGGCTATGTAGCCAGGTTGCTTTGTCAATCGATATTTTAGTCGTACAGGTCTTGTCCGATTCATATGCTTTGAAATGAAGCTGTATTCTTCCATCGACGAAGACCAGTTTTTGTTGACAGATTTGAATCTGAGCAATGACTCCACCGGTAGCCAGCTCAGAATCTCAATGATCATGGGAAACAGAAGCTTTGGTTCTTTTGGTCTTCTTTGGTAGCAGCTCACGTCCATCTGCATGTTGTGCATGCGCACCACAAAATATTAATTATTCATTGATTGTGGTCTACAATTAGGATTGTTCTTAACAAGCGTTACATATGATATGTCTTTTAAAGAGTGACAAAAGCAACCCCTAAAGTTACAAATCCTTACATGAGGGAAACATGTCCATTTAATAACAAGAGAGGCTGCCTTACAAACCACTACTCTCAAATGATCGACCAAATAGAATTTGAAATCTATAAGTTTAAAAAGTTACATAAACATCTGAACAAGAATTCAAGAATTCATTTAAGTATATATATATACACAAAGTTTTTATTAAGGGATCCGTCAAATAAGTTTATTTGACGGACATTGTTGTAGGGCCCACTCTGCATTGTATTTCACTAATCCAAACCATTTATCTTTAGATAATCATTCAAAAATCATCTCTAAAAAAAATCACTTGAATCTGATATAATTTGATCACTCAATTGAGTTATTGAAATTTTAATACTTTCTTGAAGCACCGTGTTCATTGATTTTGTAGGACACAATTGGATGTTGAAGCAGTTTTTGATTTGTCTAATTTTTTGCAAGGATGATCTATAAATATAGATTTAACTAATAGATGGTTTGGATCATTGAAAAAAATTCATAGAGGACCCTACCCTCAATAGAATGAGACTATATATATATATATATATAGAGTGCTGCTAAACGAACCCTAAAATTAACTGAGTATACCATACTACCAAACTATTTATTGAATTACTAATTTACCCTAATATAAAATGACGAAAAAGGATATATTGAATTATGAAACACCGTCGTCATCTCCTCCACTGGACATAGCAACACCTCCTTCATAACATCATCTCCCCCACCATCTCACTAACACTGTCGTCGCATACACTTCTCTACCATTACAGCAACGCCGTCGTCGTACCATTATACTGGCGCGGTGGTCGTCAGATATTGATACATCTCATTTTGATTTTATTATCAAATGGGTTATACTGTCTTGATTTGTTCTTCACCGGCCATAATGTTTTGTAACATTCCTCTGGAAATTGGTTTTAATTTGTTCTTCAAAGGGAGCAGTTTTGGGGTTGTTTAATATTGATGATTTGAAGATATCCATGACCATGTGGGTATGCTGCAGACTTGCTACAAACATCGGAAATGCTTTTATAGCTTTTCTGGTTTAGATCCAAATAATATGTTGAGGACCCCTGAAATTTCCTTCATATAACTTGTGAAATCAAATAATAAGTTCAATGTTTGTGTATGTAAATTCAATATATTTATAAATCTAAACATAGGGCACAAATTCATGTAAAAAGATATATTTGGTTTATGATTGGTATTAGGGTATTGTGTGATTGAGTGTATTAAGGTATACCGAGGGTATTTTTGGTAGTTAAATAAGGTGTACTTAGTTAATTTTATATTTTAATTAAAATATTAGGATGTACTTAGATCATAGGGTGTACTCAGTTAATTTTAGGGTTCGTTTAACAGCACTCGTATATATATATACATGGAGCTTCCATTGAGGAATCCCTCAAATAAGCTTTATTTGAGGGAAACTCTTCCAGGGTTCACTCCGTGTTTTATTTTATTAATCTAAACCGTCTATTTTTTAGATCATTCCAAGGTCATCTCTACAAAAAAATCACTTGAATCTGATATCATTTGGCCACTCAATTGAGTTATTGAAATTTTAGTACTTTTTTGAAGCATCGTGTTTATTGATTTTGTATAACACAATTGAATGTCGAAACGGTTTCCGATTTATCTAATTTTTTGCAAGGATGATCTATAAATATAGACTTAAAAAAAAAGAAAAAAAAGTTTGGATCGTTTGAAAAAAAATTCATATAGGACCCTCAAATAAAATTATTTGAGGGATCCCTCAACAGAAAGAGACTATATATATGGACATCATCATGCTTATTTGAATGTATGGATATGGATTTGTAATTTATATAGCTCAAAGTTCAAATATATGCGAATCAATATTAAAAAAAAAAAAGACAGGAGACTTCTTACCAAAAAAATTGAAAGAAAAAAAAAAACATGTAGCTCAAATCAAGGAACTTTTTCTCATATACATACTAGAATTTATGCATATCAATAATCATCAATAAATCTAATCTAATCGAATTAGTCATTAATATTCAACTGTTATATTCACATAAGTTGCTCAAGTTAAGTTTCTCACCTTTGAGTTTGGGCTAAAATCGAGAATGTGAGAGTGATCGTACAGAAAGAAAATTTGAGAATGAGAGAGTAACTGGTTTGATAATGAGACAAGTATGCCAATGAGAGAAAGTTTGAACGAGCGGCGGGTCTGAGAGTGAGAAAGGAAAAGACCATCACCCAAAGAAATGAAATATAAGAGGAGGATTTCTAGGGATTTTAAGGGTAGTTCTGTAATTTCCATTACTCCACCCTCATAAAATAGCTAGAATAATTTATATAAAAGGAAATTATAAATATCTGTATAAGGGAGCAAAAAGGAATAATTTATTTTAAGGTAAATTCTCCTTTTTAAGGGATAGCTAGCAAAAGTCATCTTTCTGAGTGTCATGTAAGAATGGAAGTGCAATTACAATTATGTGTTGAAAAATTTATTGGATTTTGTATTATTAAACAGAAATGAAAATAAAAAAGACATATTCAAGTTTGAAATAATACATCTTTTAAGTGACTGCATTACTTCACATTCTTTGATAAATTACTGTTCAACATATATAGATAAGAAAACAAAGAGTCCACTCACTGGTAGTCCGTGCTCGCTAGACCTCTTGAAGGTCCCTCATGCAGGTCAACTGGTGCCCGGATGCCTGATTCAATGACCATAATATTCTATTAATACAATACTCAATAGCCGCCCGGCTATACTATTTTTAATACAAAAAAGTTTCCCCAACCATTTGGAGCCACGTGTCAAAACATGTTTCAAGACTAAGTATAGACGCACCGCTATACTATGCTGCTTAAAGGGTGAGCCTACCTTGTCATAAAAAAATTCTATAAAAAAAAAATTTTAAAAATTTAAAAACTAAGTATAGCCGTGCGGCTATACTATTTTTATTATAAAAAGGAGGACCCCAGTGTTTTGGCGCCACGTGTCAATACAAGTCTACTTTAAAAAAAAAATAAAAAAACACAGAGTATAGCCGTGTGGCTGTACTGTTTTTTTTTTTTTAAAAAAAAAAGAGGCATCCAGCGATTAGGTGCCACGTGTCCCAAAAGAGTATAGCTGCCCGGCGATACTATGTAAATACACTATATTTAAAAGGGCTACACTATTTAATAAATAAATAAAAGAAAGAAGTACCCTCCAAGTTGCATTAGCTTTGTGTGTCTTAATGAAAATTTTGTAAAAAGTATGTGTATTAAGCATTACAAATACGTACAAACATGTACAATACGACTATTTACGTTTGCTTTTTAAAAAAAGGATATGTGTATAGAACACAAATGCATTATTGAAAACTATGTACGTATACACACACAGACAGATATATATATATATATATATTACGACTAATTAAAGTAATTCAAAAAGGATAAGATATTACTTAATTACATATATTAAAGTAAGGAAGTTGGCCAAAAGAAAAAGTAAAGAAATTAATTTTATATTTAAAAAATGGATACTTTTAAAAAAAAAATACATGAACACTTCTCCCGACGAAATTTCAATGGTTCAATTTCAGCCTCAATAAGAAATGCTAAACCCCACACAGGTTCATCACATAAAGGTCCAGCTGCAGTCGCCACTTGAAACCCCGATACAACACTGCTTTCAAGGCTCTCTGCCTCCTCATACAATGCTTGAGTTACTTCTGAAGATGTATCACCAGCTATATTTCCACTGCCACAAGCATCCACTAATCCTAATTTTTCAGATACGTGAGAGTTGCCACGGATGAGGACAGAGCCATCAGTATCCCTTCCTTGAAGGTCTGGAGTAAGCAGGATGTTAGGACCAACCTGCGAAGGGCCAAGTGCCCATATCCTTTTAAGAAGTTTTTGCCACTTCAGTTTACATTTCTCAACCCGATCCTTGTCATTTTCACCACTAGAATAAATATCACTCTCCACAGCATCCATGATACGTTTCGTCAGTGCTTCAGTCGGATTCTCATCTTCTTCAATCCTTGAAATCTTTGTGTCCAAACTTTTATTGGTCTGGCATTACCTTCGATGATTTCTCCAAGTAAACCAGAGTTCTCCTCAAGCACCTTAGTTAAAGAAGGTGGGAGCTTTATGACTCGCACCTTAATAGTACACCTTTCATTTGGCGTCTTTTTCTTAACACAATCTGAGCTCTTAAGAAACAATTTCAAATTCTCAAGTTTATCGACTACATCTCCCTCAATGGTCTCTTTATAAGAAACAAGAGGTGGAGACACTTCCAAGTCTATCCTCAATGCTCTCCCCTAGCAGAAACCGTGACCTCTACAAATGGGTCTGCCCGGTTTTATATTAAAGAAACTAATTTTATATTTTTAAAATTGATACTTTTCAAAAAAAAAGAAAAAAAAAGAAGACTTCTCCCGACGAAATTTCGTCGGCAAAGATCTATGCCGACAAAATTTGCCGGATTTGGTTTTCCCCGACGAACATATCTTTGCCGACGAAATTTCGTCTGGAGAAGTGTTCTTTTTAAAAAATAAATATAAACTTAGGATGTTTAGGTTAATTAATTTTTAAAAATTTTATTTTTATTAACTACATAATATATTTGGAGATTTAATTAGTTGAATTAGCAATTATATTTTAATTATTATTTATTTAATGACTGATTATGATTAAATATTTTAATTAACTTCATGAGTTATATTACTTAATGAATAGTAATTCAATTTCTCCTTTAGTATTCACTAAGTTAATTACTAATCGAAGTAATTAAAAAAGTGAAATACATACTATGCTACTTAAAGGGTGTAGCCAAACTTTTCATAAAAATTTAAATTTTAAAAAATAAATTAATTAATTAATTAAAAAAACTGTGTATAGCCGTGCGGCTATACTATTTTGAATATAACAAGGAGGACCCCAACGTTTAGGCGCCACGTGTCTACTTTGTTTTTGAATTAAAAAAATAAAAAACTGAGTATAGCCGTTTGGCCATACTATTTTTAATATAAAAAGGAGGACCCCAACCTTTAGGCGCCACGTGTCTACCTTTTTTTTAATTTAAAAAACACAGAGTATAGCCGTTCGGCTGTACGTTTTTTGGTTTTAAAAAAAAGGAGCCTCCAGCGATTAGGCGCCACGTGTCCCAAAAAAGTATAGCTGCCCGGCTAGACTATTTTTCAAAAAGAAAAATATAGTACAGCCGCACGGCTATACTATGTAAATTGAATTTAATTATTTTGTGGACTTTTTCTATAATTTTTTTAATACTAATTAATAATTACTAATTAAAGTAATTCAAAAAGGCTAAGATGTTACTCAATTACATGTATTGAATTAAAGAAGTGGGCCAAAAAACAAAAGCAAAGAAAGTAATTATATGTTTATTAAAAAGGATTAAATTTAAATTTTTTTAAAAAAGAGCATTACAAATACGTTTAAACATGTACAATACGACTATTGTACGTTTGCTTTTTAAAAAGAGGAGATGCGTATAGAACACGAATGTATTATTGAAAACTACGTACGTACACACACACACACACACACACACACACACACATATATATATATTACGACTAATTAAAGTAATTAAAAAAGAATAAGATATTACTTAATTACATATATTAAATGAAGGAAGTTGGCCAAAAGAAAAAGTAAAGAAACTAATTTTATATTTTAAAAATTTATACTTTTCAAAAAAAAAAAAAACATGAACACTTCTCCCGACAAAATTTCGTCGGCAAAGATCTATGCCGACAAAATTTGCCGGATTAGGTTTCCCTCGACGAAAATATCTTTGCCGACGAAATTTCGTCGGAGAGGTCTTTTAAAAAAAATATATATATAAACTTAGGATGTTTAGGTTAATTAGTTTTTAAAAAATTTATTTTTATTAACTACATAATATATTTGGAGATTTAATTAGTTGAATTAGCAATTATATTTTAATTATTATTTTATTTAATGACTGATTATGATTAAATATTTTAATTAACTTCATGAATTATATTACTTAATGACAGTCCTGATCTCTTGGACCACAGAAGTCCAAGAAATTTGTGGTCACTCACCGTTAGATGTAAATTCAACGGTTCACTCACTCTTGCACTCATTTTAAAAAACTTTTTTCAACCATTGAATTAATATCCAACGGTGGGTGACCACAATCTCTTGGACTTCTGTGGTCCAAGAGATCGGGACTGTACTTAATGAATAGTAATTCAATTTTTCTTTTTCTTTTTCTTTCTCCTTTAATATTCACTAAGTTAATTACTAATCAAAGTAATTAAAAAAGTGAAATACATAATATGCTACTTAAAGGGTGTAGCCAAACTTTTCATAAAAATTTAAATTTAAAAAAAAATTTAAAAATTTAAAAAACTGAGGATAGCCGTGCGGCTATACCATTTTTAATATAAAAAGGAGTTTAGGCACCACGTGTCTACTTTTTTATTAAAAAAATAAAAAACTGAGTATAGCCGTTCGGCTATACTATTTTTAATATAAAAAGCAGGACCCCAACGTTTTGGCGCCACGTGTCTACTCTCTTTTTTTTAGTATAGCCGTGCGGCTGTACGTTTTTTTGTTTTTAAAAAAGGAGCCTCCATCGATTAGGCGCCACGTGTCCCAAAAAAGTATAGCCGCCCGGCTAGACTATTTTTAAAAAGAAAGATATAGTACAGCCGCACGGCTATACTATGTAAATAGAATTTAATTATTTTGTGGACTTTTTCTATAATTTTTTTAATAGTAATTAATAATTACTAATTAAAGTAATTCAAAAAGGGTATGATGTTACTCAATTACATGTATTGAATTAAAGAAGTAGAGCCGAAAAAAGATGGATTAGGCGCCTCCAAAAGATTTCTTAACAATAGGTATAGCTTCTTTTAGTCTATTGCAGGCACATTTCTGCAGCCACTTTCTTTTAGTCTATTCTTTCACTTCATTTTCTTCTATGTTTATTGATGAGATTCAAAATTATGGCAGCTCATGTTTAGCAAGTTTGAATTTGATGGGAAACTGAATCCTACTTTTGTGCAAGGGGAATTTAAGCTCCCATTATCAAGCATACAAGCATATCTAAAAGAGCCTATTACTCCCAGAGGAAGATCAGGATTTTGTGAGCAGGAGGGATTGCTTATCATCCATTATGAGATTAGCTCTAGCTTGTTCCACAGAATTTCCAGAAGAGGATTAACATGTAAAATGTTGTTGTCACACTCAATAAAATCAAGATTAAGTTTTTGAAGGACTCTGCTGGAGTGCAGCCTTAATCTGGTGGAGTTCATGTATGTGCAGGACAATGCCCTAAAATTTGGGTAACAACCAGTTTGGTGGTCCGCTTCCATCCAAATTACGGCAATGCAACTTCTGGAATTAGTGTTGGAGAACAACAATTTCAGTGGAAGCATACCCAAAAATATGGGGAATTTGACCCAATTAATGGAGATTTATATTGCCTACAACAATTTGACAGGTATTTGAAATGTCATGTCAACTCTATTCATTTTATACTATTGTTCCTTTCATGATTTATCATTACTTACATCTTAATTAACAGCAATTTCGCTTGCTAGTAATCAGCTCTCAGGTAGCCTCCCAGCAGACATAGGGCTTAGACTTCCAAACCTAGAATTGCTATATATAGGAATGAATGAACTCAGTGGAGCCATTCCCAACTTTATCTCTAATAATGGTTCTAAGCTCACCAAGCTAGAAATGGGCGGTAACTCATTTACTGGGTTTATTCCTAGCACGCTCTGTGCCTTAGCAAACCTTGACTTACTTAGCTTGCACACAAATAATTTGACCATTTATACCTCACTCCAGAAGCAAACTTCCTTTCTTGTTTGGCTAATCTTACAAATTTGCAGAGATTGACCTTGTCAAATAATCCATTAAATGACACTCTTCCTGTTTCCTTTGGGAATCTCTCCACATCACTTATATATCTAGAATTAAGAAATTGTAGCATGAGGGGTAAGATTCCTGATGATATCGGCAACTTAAGCAGCCTGATAGCCTTAGCTCTGGGAAACAATCAATTAACTGGCTTAATTCCAACCTCAGTGGGAAGACTTAGGAATCTCCAAGGTTTGTATTTGGATGGTAACAAGTTGCATGGAGACATCCCACATCAACTTTGTCAACTGGCAAGGCTAGCTAAATTTTTCGTTTGGACGGTAATCAACTCTCTGGTTCTATACCTTCCTGCTTGGGTAATATAGCAGCACTAAGATATCTAATAATACAGTCCAATTTGCTAACTTCCACAATACCATCTACTCTATGGAGACTTGAATATATCTTGTTCCTAGGCTTGTCATACAATTTTCTAAACGGATCAATCTCAGAAGATATTGGAAAATTGAAAGCCGTCACAACTCTGGATTTATCAAACAACCAATTATCAGGTAGCATACCAAGCAGCATTGGGGGTCTTAAAAATGTGGTTCAACTCTCCTTGGCAAATAATAATTTACAAGGACCTATTCCTAGTTCCTTTGGGGAATTGGTAAGCCTAGGAGACTTGGTTTTATCCAAAAACAATCTCTCTGGACTGATTCCAAAGTCTCTACAAGTGCTCGTCCATCTCAAGTATCTGAATTTGTCTTTCAACAGACTCCAAGGAGAAATTCCAACAGGAGGACCTTTTCAAAACCTCTTCTCTGAATCATTTGTCTCGAATAGTGCGCTCTGTGGTGCAGCCCGACTCCATGTTCCACCATGCAAAAATAATACACATAAACCAAATTCAAGGAAAGCTAGTCCATCCAACCTGAAATATCCTATTCCAGGGATCATATCAGCAATACTCCTGGTGGCCTCTGTATCAATGTTTATACTACGCAGGAAAAGGAAAGTGGAAGTTGCAACAGAGACTGCCTTGTTACCTCAACTTCTTTTGAGAAGAGTTTCACTCCTAGAACTTCTAAGGGCAACAAAATGGATTTCATGAAAGCATTGCTTGGCACCGGGTGTTTTGGCTCAGTATATAAAGGCACAATTTCAGATGGGATAGATGTTGCTGTACAGGTTTTCAATTTACAGATTGAAGGGGCTTTCAAGAGTTTTGATAGTGAATGTGATGTGCTGAGCAATATTCGTCACCGAAATCTTAACACAATCATCAGTTGTTGCAGTCAACCTGATTTCAAAGCCTTGGTACTACAATACATGCCTAATGGGAGTCTTGAGAAGTGGTTGTACTCTCAAAATCAAAACTCTCCTTTGAATATCCTACAAAGGTTGAATATAATGACAAATGTTGCATCGGCATTGGAATACCTTCATCATGGCTTCTATGACCCAAACCATGACCCTTGCCACAATTGGGTATATGGCTCCAGGTGATGTACTGTTGCTTGTTTACATTTCAATTTTATATATGTTGTCCTTCATTATGAACAAGGTGACCTTATGATTTTCCTTCATATATAACCAAATTCACATATATAATATTGCAGAGTTTGGAATGGAAGGAATCATTTCAACCAGAGGAGATGTGTATAGTTTCGATATTGTACTAATGGAGACATTCACAAGAAGGAAGCCAACTGATGAAATGTTTGTTGGGGAGATGAATTTAAAGCAACGGATTGCAAATTCACTACTTCCAGATGCTGCAATTGTTGAAGTTGTTGATGCCGATTTACTTGGGACAGAGGAAGATGGTGATTTTGTGAGCAGGAGGGATTGCTTATCATCCATTATGAGACTAGCTCTAGCTGCTTGTGCAGAATTGCCGAAAGAGAGGATTAACATGCAAGAAGCTCTAGTCACACTCAATAAAATCAAGATTAAGTTTTTGAAGGACAAAAAGTCAAGCAAACATTCTGCATAAAGTCAACACTCTGGCTGCTAGAAGACATAAATTGTTTATGAAGCTTACCATGGCATCACCGGAATTTATACTTTAATATGCATATTAGTTCAATTAAGAATTATTGGTCTCTAGTCATTCAAAATATATTAATTATTGAGAATAACATGTTTTTCTTACTCAGAGGAATTTGTGATTCGAGACTGGGACATGGATTATTTGACTTGGACAATACGAACTGTACTTGTGAGGGTTTGCACTCAACATTAATCCAATCTCCTTCCTTTGTTCTAACCTCCAAGCCAGCGACATCATGCTGAACGACAATGGTGGTGAAGTTCATGTCTGTGTGGCTCGGAAACCTTACGATGACATCGTTGTCCTCTAGTACTGTATCTTTGATGAATCTAAGAAGGTGACCGTTGGAACTCTGTAAAAGTAAAAAATCAAAAAGAGACAATGGAGACTCGGGTAATGGCCTAATAGTAATGGATAATGCTCTAAACTATTTATATCGATAAACGAAAATCAAGGGAAAAAAAAAAGAAAAAGAAAAAGGGTATTTAAAGCGTATAGCCGCGCGGCTATACTATTTTTAAAAAAATTTAAACCAAAAAGCCCAGTAAAGCCATGCGGCTATACAATTTTTTAAAAAAATTTGAAAAAAGCGTATAGCCGCACGGCTTTACTGTATTAAAAAAAAAGGGATCCGCCTATCTAATAGCACCCGCGTGTCAAAAAAGGTATACCGCCCGGCTATACCTTTTTAATAATAAACATAAAAACCTAGTATAGCCGTGCGGCTATACTATTTTTTTATAAAAAAACCGAGTATAGCCGGCCGGCTGTACTATGGGTAAAAAACAAACAAAAAGACCTTGCCTAGCGATAGTGTCAAAATAAGTATAGCCGCTCGGCTATACTAAAAGGTATCGAATGGTGCGCTCTGTGGTGAAGCCCGACTCCATGTTCCACCATGCCAAAATAGTACACTTCAACCAAATTCAAGGAAAACCAGAACACCCAACTTGAAATATATTATTCCAGGGATCATATCAGCAATACTCCCGGTGGCCTCTGTATCAATGTTCATGCTGCGCAGGAAAAGGAAAGTGGAAGTTGCAACAGAGACTGTCTCATTACCTCGACTTCTTTGGAGAAGAGTTTCACACCTTGAACTTCTGAGGGCGATGAATGGATTTGATGAAAGCAACTTACTTGGCATTGGTGGTTTTGGCTCAGTATATAAAGATACAATTTCAGATGGGATAGATGTTGCTGTAAAGGTTTTCAATTTACAGCTTGAAGGGGCTTTCAAGAGTTTTGATAGTGAATGTGAAGTGCCGAGCAATATTCGTCACTGAAATCTTATCAAAATCATCAGTTGTTGCAGTCAGATTGATTTCAAAGCCTTAGTACTGCAATACATGCCTAATGGGAGCCTTGACAAGTGGTTGTATACTCTCAAAATTCTCCTTTGAATATCCTGCGAAGGTTGAATATAATGATAGATGTTGCGTCGGCATTGGACTACCTTCATCACGGTCATGGTTATTCAGGGCAAGTTGTCCACTGTGATGTGAAGCCAAGCAATATACTACTAGATGATGATATGGTTGCACATGTTGCTGATTTTGGCATTGCAAGACTCTATGGTTACTTTTCAACTTCTAATTTTATTTTCATCATATATAACTAAATTGGCGTATATAATATTGCCGAGTTTGGAATGGAAGGAATTGTTTCAACAAGAGGGGGATGTGTATAGTTTTATTATTGTAATGATGGAGACATTCACAAAAAGGAAGCCAACAGATGAGATGTTTGTTGGGGAAATTAATTTAAAGAAATGGATTGCAAATTCATTGTTTCCATATGCTGCAATAGTTGAAGTTGTGGATGGCGATTTGCTTGGGACAGAGGGAAGATCATGATATTGTGAGCAGGAGGGATTGCTTATCATCCATTTTGAGATTAGGGGCTAGCTTGTTCTGTAGAATCGCCCGAAGAGAGGATTAACATGCAAGATGTGGTTGTCACACTCAATAAAATCAAGATTAAGTTTTTAAAGGACTGTGGAGGAGTGCATGAATGAAGTTCTTGTAGTGATGATAGAGCATGAAGTTATTGTTGTGAGGGGAGATATTAGATTTGGATTTCCTGTAAGTTCTTTGGCAGTGGAGGTCCTTATCCTCCTATCAAATAATTAAGGATAGGAAAGTAAACATAAAGTTAAGCAGACATTCTGCATATGCAATGTAAACATAAGGGATTTTGTCTAATAGTCAAATCTCTGGCTTCTAGAAGATATACCATCACCGGAAATTATACTTTACTTATTGAATGCACACATTCAATAAGCAATCCAATCCAATCCACCTGCGTTCCTCTTGTCAATAATAACGTTCCTACTGCGGTATATAGCTATAGGCCGAGTAGCAGCGCGACTTACCAACTTATAGCCATTGATGAAAATAAAAACATCAACTTTGCAGCTTAAGAGTCTACGAATCTCTACCGTACCCAAGAAGAAGAACAGAAGCAGGAAAGAAATAACAGGACCTGATAGAGCTAGCTTATAGTCTCATTTCTATGGTTGACTAATTCATGAAGAGGAAGATGGGATATTTGTAGCAGTGCTTCTGAGGAGGACACATAATGATCATGCAAGAACAACTGAGTAACAATCTGATATGCTCCATTACAGTCAGATTGTATATAGGCTGGCATTTGTACCTGTTACACACAATAAATTGCTTGCCTCAGCTTCTTTGGTTTGGTTATAACTTACAACCAAGGTTCAATTAATTTCCAGTCTTCCCTATCATATGATTCCAAATTCAAGTTAAACAGAAATTTCAGAGAGTGTAACACTTTTCTTTGTCTGGGCTTGAGCTTTCTTTGGTCATGAATTCTCCATTCATGAGTAAATTCAAATACCATTTTCCTTTCGGTCTGACTCAGGCATAGATGCAATCACCAAAACCTGCAACACATGATCATGAACACTTCAATGAAGAAATTGATGCTAGGGAGCTTAGGCACTGATTCGAGTAGTTTAGATCATTAAAAAGAATTTAAAAAAACTACTTGCGTAAAGCCGATCGGCAATACTATTTTGGGAAGGAAAAAAAAAAAAGCGTATAGCCGGGCGGCTATACTATTAATAATAAAAAAAAGGGACCCGCCTAGCGCCTGCGTCTGAAAACCGATATAGCCGTTCGGCTATACCTATTTTTATAAAAATGCCCGAATATAGCCGTGCGGCTATACTAATTGTTTTTTAAATGCCCGAGAATAGCCACTCGGCTACACTATTTGCTATTAAAGAAATGTCAAACCATTCCTTCAAAATTATAGAAGGCCATATGAGTCCACGAATATGGCAAATCACAAAATTGTACTCTCACCACACACACACGCGAGAGAGAGAGAGAGAGAGAGAGAGAGAGAGAGAGAGAGAGAGAGAGGAGTTTTATGCAAAGTGTGAGAGCGTGGGGAGGAGGAGGGATGGTGTTGCGATGGGTTTTGGGTGCGCGGAGGCGCAGTGAGGGTTTAAAGTTGTTCGAAGGGGCGGCAAGAAATGAGAAAAAATCTGTCAACATATATTAATTCTCTCTCTCTCTCTCTCTCTCTCTCTCTCTCTCTCTCTCATTGCAGGTGTATATACTCGTAGCAGATGAAAAGCAGACGCTTCTACAGGAACATACATAAGCGACCAAGATTATAAAGTTCTGTCGGACAAATCTACATGACTTAAAATGGATCTAGGCGGGTCTAGGAGGCGCTAGGCGGTTCTAGGCGCGCTAGGCGGGTCTAGGGGGTGCTAGGCGGGTCTAGGCGGCGCTAGGCTGATCTGGGTGCCAGGCTGGGCTTTTCTTTTGTTCTTTAAGCCTACCGCCTAGCGATTTTTCAAACTTATGCACTGCAGGATTGGTCTAGGCGGCGCTAGGAGGGTCTGGGAGGCTCTAGGCGGGTCTGGGCGCCGGGGTGGGTCTGATTCTTTTCTTTTGGGCAGACTCGGACATAGATACAATCACCAAAACCTGCAACATATACAAGAATAAGCACACACTTTGTTTGCTAAATTCATGTTAAGAAAACATAAGATTTTGCAGTGCATTATATCAAACAAAATGGCTAACTTGGATTAGTGACAACCATAAGGCCAACGCAATTGAAATCACAATTGTAGCATCCATCGGTCTTATAGGAAAGATTCATGGCAAATGGGGCATGGTTTATGAGGGTATTTGGAAAGTAGCATGAACCATGCTCTTGTATTGCACTGCATTCTTTTAATATTCCACAAGTGAAGTTTATGATGTTCTGTAATGCAGAGTCTGGGGTTCCTGGCTTAGGCACACACCAAGTATCCTGCAAACCCAACACAGCATAATAGTAATTAATTAAGTTTAATTAAGCATTTGGAATGATTTTGATATAATTAAGATGATTTGATGTCTTGGTTTAAATTATACTGTTTGGATTTGAGTTACCTCCTTTTCCTGTGGCAGTGGAGGTCCAGATCCTCCTGCAAATTTCAAAAGGGAAAGTGAAAGTAAAGTTAAACAAATATTTTTGCATATGAAAACTCATTATAGTTATAGACACATACCACTCATAAATTGGCAGCAGGGATTGTAACCTGCAAAAATGGTATAGAACCAAAATGTTTAATTTACTGAAAAAGAAAGTCTGAACTTTTGAAACAAATTATTATTATGAAATTGAAGGCCTACTTGGATCTGCCAAGGATAGTAAGCATTCATGGCAAATGAGGCATGGTGCACTGGCCTATCCGGGTCATAGCAAGAACCTCCTTTCTTTGTAGGGCTGCAATCCGCATAGTTACAGGCATAGTCCAGAGCTGACTGCAGTGCATGTTGTGGTGCTGCAGGCTTTGTCACACACCAAGCTTTCTACAACACCATGTATATATGTAAATTAATTGCTAATTCATTTAAGAATTGTTCTTTTTAATTCTTACCTGTCCATTCACCAACATCGAAATCTCCCCTGCAAAAAAAAAAAGCCATGGATGAACATAGGTGAAAATGTAGAGAGAGAGAGAGAGAGAGAGAGAGAGAGAGAGCAGAAAAGGGGAAAAGAAATTACAACAATGTGGAATGCTCTATAGAGTTGTTGAAAGAAAAAAAAACATCAACTTTGCACCTTACCCGAGAAGAAGAACAGAAGCAGGAGAGAAATAACAGGACCTGGCAGAGCTAGCTTAGCCATTGCTGTTATGTTATACAAAGTAGTCTAATTTCTATGGTTGACTAATTCATGAAGAGAAAGATGGGATATTTGTAGCAGTGCTTCTGAGGAGGACACAAAATGATCATGCAAGAACAACTGAGTAACAATCTGATATGCTCCATTACACTCAGATTGCATATAGGCTGGCATTTGTACTTTTGGGCCACCTGTTACATACAATAAATTGCTTGCCTCAGCTTCTTTGGTTTGGTTATAACTTACAACCAAGGTCCAATTAATTCCAGTCTTCAATATCATATAATTCCAAATTCAAGTTAAACAGAAATCTCAAAGAGTGTAACACTTTTCTTTGTCTGGGCTTGAGCTTTCTTTGGTCAGAATTCTCCATTAATTTTTTTTTTGGAAGGTTGTAACTGTCAACCTTGGATCCTGACAAAATTTGGAGAGTTGGTGGAAAGAGATGTGAAGACATCCAAACTTTTCTTCCTTTTTAAAGACATCTAACCTTTCCCTTTTTCTGTTGCACCAGTTGAGGTTTCTTGAATTAGAATTAGATTTGCATTCTTACAGAACGATCAAGTTGGTTTTTATGATAGTAATTGTAGACTACAATCCCCACAATGGGTCCATCCCATTCATGAGTAAATTCAAATACCATTTTCCTTTTGGTCAGACTCAGGCATAGATGCCATCACCAAAACCTGCAACACATGATCATGAACACATTTTGTAAGAATCATGGCAATGAGGTAAATCAAACAACTCAAACACATTTTGGAGTGTATCATTTGGCTTACTTGGATTAGTCACGATGACGAGGCCAATGCCATGAAGTCACTATTGTAGTGTCCATCGGCCATAACTCTGTAAAAGTAAAAAATCAAAAAGAGACAATTGAGACTCAGGTAGTAGCCTAATAGTAATGGATAACGCTCTAAACTACTCATATCGATAAACGAAAACCACGGGGAAAAAAACGAAATAAAGAAAAAGGGTATTTAAAGAGTATAGCCGCCTGGCTATACTATTTATTTTAAAAAAACAAAAAAAAAGCCCGGTAAAGCCGGGCGGCTATACGATTTTAAAAATAAAAATAAAAACTGCGTATAGCCGAGCGGCTGTACTGTTTATATATATATATATATATACAGAGAGCTTCCATTGAGGGATCCCTCAAATAAGCTTATTTGAGGGACACCTCTTGTAGGCCCCACTCCGGATTGTATTTCACTAATCCAAACCGTCTATTTTGTAGATACTCATTCAAAGATCATCTCTACAAAAAATCACTTGAATCCGATATCATGTGACCACTCAATTGAGTTATTGAAATTTTAGTACTTTTCTTAAAGCACCGTGTTCATTGATTTTGTAAGACACAATTGGATGTCGAAACGGTTTCCGATTTGTCTAATTTTTTGTAAGGATGATCTATGAATGAATACCTAAAAAATAGATGGTTTGGATTATTAGGAAAAGAATTGTAGGGTACTCTAAAGGGCGTCCCTCAAATAAAATTATTTGAGGGATCCCTCAATAGAAGGGGACTGTATATATATATATATATATATATAAAAAGGATCCGTCTAGCTATTAGGCGCCAATGTATCAAAAAGGGTATACCGACCGGCTACACCTTTTTCTATAGTAAACATAAAAACCCGGGTACAGCAGCGCGACTATACTATTTTTTTTTTTTAAAAAAAAAATGGAGTATAGCCGCACGGCTAGACTAGTTGTTTTGTTTTTTTTGTTTTGGATCTGTTTTCTTTTTGTTTTCGATCTGAAAAGACTGCATTAATTTGTCATAAAGAGTTGCCTTTCTCCACTAATCTTTTCTTCTTCTGTCTTCATATGGTGGAAAACCCTATTTGTTCCTCCACGATTACCTTACTTACAAGCAATGTAAGTAAGAGCATAGGCGTCCATGACAGAATTTTATGTGCAAAACATATACTCTCTGGGTTTTGCTGATGGATGCTAATACATTGCAGCACTGATTTTACAACCAAAAAAAAAAAAGCACTATCATAGACTGAAGTTCATTTGCAACTTTGTTGACTCATCTAATCCAATTTGTAAAAGGTCCCCCAACTATTTGGAGCCGGGCGGATTTACCCTTTTTTTTATTTTATTTTAAAATTGTCTTTAATAAATAGTATAGACGAGTAGCTATAGTCTTTTACATATATACAAACACACACACACACACATATAGATATATATATGTACGTACGTACGTATTTTTCAATAATGCATTCGTGTTCTATACACGTCTCACGTTTTTTAAAAAGCAAACATACAATAGTCGTGTTGTACTTGTACGTACGTATTTGTAATGTTTTATACACGTATTATTTTCAAATAATTCTCACCTATTATTGAATAAGAATAACATATGTTATAAAAATTATATTAAAATATCATATAGTGGAAGATTAATATCTACTTTGGATATGTGGAAACTAGCAAATTAAAATTTATAAGGGACAAACTAATGCAACTAGGAGGGTCCTTTTTTATTTTATTAATTTTTGTATTAAATGGAATAGCCCCTTTTAAACAAAATGTATTTAAACAGTACAGCCGGGCGGCTATAATACGAAATTGTTTTATTCAAAACAGTATAGCCGGGCGGCTGTATTTATTTTGTGACACGTGGAAAATTAGAGAAAGAAGGACCCTTTTTTAATTTTTTTTATAAAAATAGTACGGCCGCACGGCTGTACTCCGTGTTTTTAATTTATTCAAAAAATAAAACCGTGTTGACACGTGGCGACAAATAGGCGGGGTTCCTTTTTTTTTTAATATTAACAATAGTATAGCCGCACGGCTATACTCATTTTTAACTGCTCTGTTTTATTCTTTAGTGAATCGTATAGCCGCGCGGCTATACTATAGTATAGCCGGGCGGATTTACCCTTTTTTTTTTTTGAAAAAAAAATTGTCTTTAATAAATAGTATAGACGAGCGGCTATAGTCTTTTACATATATACAAACACACACACACACATATATATATGTACATACGTACGTATTTTTCAATAATGCATTCGTGTTCTATACACGTCTCACGTTTTTTAAAAAGCAAACATACAATAGTCGTGTTGTACTTGTACGTACGTATTTGTAATGTTTTATACACGTATTATTTTCAAATAATTCTCACCTATTATTGAATAAGAATAACATATGTTATAAAAATTACATTAAAATATCATATAGTGGAAGATTAATATCTACTTTGGATATGTGGAAACTAGCAAATTAAAATTTATAAGGGACAAACCAATGCAACTAGGAGGGTCCTTTTTTATTTTATTAATTTTTCTATTAAATGGAATAGCCCCTTTTAAACAAAATGTATTTAAACAGTATAGCCGGGCGGCGATACTACGAAATTTTTTTATTCAAAACAGTATAGCCAGGCGGCTGTACTTATTTTGTGACACGTGGCGAATTAGAGAAAGAAGGGCCCTTTTTTATTTTTTTAACAAAAATAGTACAGCCGCACGGCTGTACTCCGTGTTTTTAATTTATTCAAAAAATAAAACCGTGTTGACACGTGGCGACAAATAGGCGGGGTTCCTTTTTTTTTTTAATATTAACAATAGTATAGCCGCACGCCTATACTCATTTTTTAAAATTCTTTTTAACTGCTCAGTTTTATTCTTTAGTAAATAGTATAGCCACGCGGCTATACTCAATTTTTGTCTAATTTCTTTTAAAAATAGTATAGCCGGGCGGATTTACTGTTTTTTTTTCTCAAATGTATTTAAAAAGTATAGCCGGGCGGATTTACCTATTTGGCACGTGGGCTCAGGCCTCTTTGACACGTGGGCCTAGGCATGGGCCGGCCTTTTATTTATACGATCGTATAGCCGCACGGCTATACTGTTTTTTTTATTCAAAAAAACAGTATAGCCGTGCGGCTATACTCGTTTTTTGCATTTAAAAAATAGTATGGCTTTACTTCTTTGACACATGGGCTCAAGCCTCTTTGACACGTTGGCCTAGGCCATTGTCCGGCCTTTTTATTTATATATATATATATATATAATAGTATAGCCAACCGGCTACACTATTTTTTTTATTTTTTTTTTTAAAACGTATAGCTGTGCGGCGATACTCGTTTTTTGTATTTCATAAACAGTATGGCTTTACCTCTTTGACAAGTGGGCCTAGGGATGGGCCGGCCTTTTTATTTATACAATAGTATAGCCGGACGGCTATACTATTTTTCTGAATTTAAAAAAATAGTATAGCCGTTCGGCTATACTCGTTTTTTGTATTTAAAAAATGGAATGGCTTTACCTCTTTGACACGTGGGCTCAGGCCTCTTTGACACGTGGGCTTAGGCATGGGCCGCCTTTTTATGTATACAAAAGTATAGCCGCCCGGCTATACTATATTTTTTGAATTTAAAAGAAATAGTATAGCCGCGCGGCGATACTCGTTTTTTGTATTTTAAAAATAGTATGGCTTTACCTCTTTCACACGTGGGCTCAGGACTCTTTGAACGTGGGCCTAGGCATGGGCCTAGGCATGGGCCGGCCTTTTTATTTATACAATAGTATAGCCGCACGGCTATACAATTTTTTTGAATTTTAAAAAAATATTATAGCCGTGCGGCGATACTCGTTTTTTGCATTTAAAAAGTAGTATGGCTTTACCTCTTTGACACGTGGGTCTAGGCCATTGGGCGGCCTTTATATATATATATATATATAATAGTATAGCCAACCGGCTATACTATTTTTTGATTTAAAAAAGAAAATAGTATAGCCGTGCGGCTATACTCGTTTTTTTGCATTTAAAAAATTGTCTTGCTTCACCTCTTTGACACGTGGGTTCAGGCCTCTTTGACACGTGGGTTCAGGCCTCTTTGACACGTGGGCCTAGGCATGGGCCGGCCTTTTTATTTATACAATAGTATAGCTGCACGGCTATACGATTTTTTTGAATTTTAAAAAAATAATATAGCCGTGCGGCTATACGAGTTTTTTGCATTTAAAAAATTGTCTGGCTTCACCTCTTTGACACGTGGGCTCAGGCCTCTTAGACACGTGGGCCTAGGCATGGGCCGGCCTTTTTATTTATACAATAGTTTTCAATACAAAAAAAGGCCCCCAACCATTTGAATCCACGTGTAAACACATGTTTTTTGGGAAAAAATTTGCAAAACTGAGTACGGCCGAACGGCTATACTATTTTTTATACAAAAAAGTTTCCCCAACCATTTGTGCCCACGTGTCAAAACATGTTTCAAGACTAAGTATAGCCGCACGGCTATACCATGCTGCTTAAAGTGTGTAGCCTACCTTTTCATAAGTATGGCCACGTGTCGTCGACAAAGATCTATGCCGACAAAATTTGCCGGATTAGGTTTCACCCGACGAAAATATCTTTGCCCACGAAATTTCGTCGGGAGAGGTCTTATTTTTAAAAAATAAATATAAACTTAGGATCTTTAGGTTAATTAATTTTTTAAAAATTTACTTTTAGTAACTACATAATATATTTGGCATAAAAAAAAATTCTGAAATTTTTTTTTAATTTAAAAACTGAGTATAGCCGGGCGGCTATACTATTTTTAATATAAAAAGGAGGACCCCAACGTTTTGGCGCCACGTGTCCATACAAGTCTACTTTTAAAAAAAATTAAAAAACACAGAGTATAGCCGTGCGGCTGTACTGTTTTTTGTTTTAAAAAAAGGGGCATCTAGCGATTAGGCGCCACGTGTCCCAAAAAAGTATAGCCGCCCAACTAGACTATTTTTCAAAAACAAAAATATAGTATAGCCGCGCGGCGATATTGTGTAAATACACTATTTAATAAATAAATAAAAGAAAGAAGGACCCTCCAAGTGGCATTAGCTTGTACTTTATAGATATTAATTTGCTAGTTTAAACATATCCAAAGTAGATATTAATCGGCCGCTATACAATATTTTAATATAATATTTATAACGTACATTATTCTTATTCAATAATATGTGAGAATTATTTATATAATACGTGAACTTTGTGTGTCTTAATGAAAATTTTGTAAAAAGTATGTGTATTAAGCATTACAAATACATACAAACATGTACAATACGACTATTGTACATTTGCTTTTTAAAAAGGAGATGCGTATAGAACACGAATGTATTATTGAAAACTACGTACGTACACACACACACACATATATATATATATATATATTACGACTAATTAAAGTAATTCAAAAAGGATAAGATATTACTTAATTACATATATTAAATTAAGGAAGTTGGCCAAAAGAAAAAGTAAAGAAACTAATTTTATATTTTTAAAATTGATACTTTTCAAAAAAATACATGAACACTTCTCCCGGCCAATTTTATATTTTTAAGATATTACTATGAGTATAGCCGCGCGGCTATACTATTTTCAATTACAATAAAGACTCTAGCCTTGTGGCGCCACGTGTCAACACATGTCTTTTCAAAAAAAAATTCAAAAATAAGTATAGCCGCGCGGCTATACTATTTTTTCCCAAAAAGGGCCCCCAACCATTTGGAGCCACATGTCAACACATGTTTGTTGGAAAAAAATTTGGAAACCTGAGTACAGCCGCGCGGCGATACTATTTTTTTAATACAAAAAAGTTCCCCAACCATTTGGAGCCACGTGTCAACACTTGTCATTCAAAAAAATTCAAAACTGAGTATGCGGCTATACTATTTTTAATGCTAAACCCCACATAGGTTCATCACATAAAGGTCCAGCGGCAGTCGCCACTTGAAACCCAGATACAACACTGCTTTCAAGGCTTTCTGCCTCCTCATACAATGCTTGAGTTACTTCTGAAGATGTATCACCAGCTAAATTTCCACTGCCACAAGCATCCACTAATCCTAATTGGTCTGGGCATTACCTTCGATGATTTCTCCAAGTAAACCAGAATTCTCCTCAAGCACCTTAGTTAAAGAAGGTGGGAGCTTTATGACTCGCACCTTAATAGTACACCTTTCATTTGGCGTCTTTTTCTTAACACAATCTGAGCTCTTAAGAAACTCTTTCAAATTCTCAAGTTTATCGACTACATCTCCCTCAATGGTCTCTTTATAAGAAACAAGAGGTGGAGACACTTCCAAGTCTATCCTTGCAAATCTCTCCTTCAAATCCTTTATGCATCTTTCAAGATGTACCTCTCCTGCAGCAGACAGAACATGCTCTCCCCTAGCAGAAACCGTGACCTCTACAAATGGGTCTGCCCGGTTAAGCAGCCGTAAACCCTTCGTCAGTGCACCCATGTCTGCAGGATAAGAAGGCTCAAAAGTAAAGAAACTAATTTTATATTTTTAAAATTGATACTTTTGAAAAAAAAAAAAAAAAAAAATGAACACTTCTCCCGACGAAATTTCGTCGGCAAATATCTATGCCGACAAAATTTGCCGGATTAGGTTTCCCCCGACGAAATTTTCGTCTGGAGAGGTCTTATTTTAAAAAAATAAATATAAACTTAGGATGTTTAGGTTAATTAATTTTAAAAAAATTTACTTTTAGTAACTACATAATATATTTGGAGATTTAACTAGTTGAATTAGCAATTATATTTTAATTATAATACCTTTGATGTGCACTTTTGAAGATGCTAGCTCCTGATAACATATATATACCTTCGATGTTGCTTGCAATGCATTTACTGGAGAAAGTTAAGCGTCATAGAGTCAATGTTGATGGCAATGTCTGAGCAATGCAGCATTTACAAACATGCAGTGGATATATACTACTCGGCAACCATTTGAATTCCCAACTGTCATGCAACGTCTTGACATGTACTCAACGAAGAGTCTCCATTTCTTTTCTCTTTTTTCTGAAAAGATGCTCGCGGGTGCCACATGAGGAAGCATGGAGAGGAGATAAATATTGTCTTTCCCAGCAGTGGCACTTACATTCGCTTCACCTGTTTTTCATGACAAAGGTAAGGCACTTTCAATCACTGATCAACTTTGTAATCATATGATGGAGAAAATAAGACATTGATACTAGGATCATTGAAAGTTCACCTCTAGCTTGTCAACTTTTTCTTCATGTCTTCTGGAAGCAGACGGACTTCATTAGTCAACTGGATGCAGTCATTAACATTTTCAGGTGAGACGAAGTCCAGCACCACATGTACACAACAAGACTGCATGTCAAAGTAAACGAAATGCACAAGATTATGATATGTATCATGGATGTCATTTAGTCTTCTAAATCTTAAAATGTTACAAGAGATTAGGGTTAGGATTCATATCTCATTTTCTTTCGCAAAGATTCTCGTGGTTTCTTTTCTTTAAAACATAGAAAAAGCTTCCAATTTTGTGTTTTTTTATTTTTGTAACGAGTAAAAGCCTGATAAGTACAAGAATTTTAATTAGATTAGATAAAATGATAAGTACAACCTTATGATCGAAATTATATATCCAACCAAAACAGAAAAACAAGAGTTTTGATTGAATATCTTTTTTTCTACATTTTTATTTTTTGAATATTTGAAATTAAAAGAAGTCCAATGATTAAGTCGGTTTCCTTTCCTAAGTCTATATAATTAGAGGTAGCAACCTTGGAACTTTTCATTAAAAAAAAAAAGTCAGTGGAGCAGCAGCCCTATTCTGGAGCAAGGTGTCTCACCAAGCTAGCAGTATTCGATGTGCGGAGGAGGCCTTCTTTTCTAAGAAGGACTTAAGAAGGTCTGTTCCGAATTTCGAATGTAGCTACCTTGGGTGACTTTCAACTGCCGATCAAGCATAACTAGGTATTGAGTTGAGGTATCAAGGATAAAACATCGACAACAATTATAAGGCACATCACATTTTTTTGCGATTTTAAATATTTCATGGCAGCTGCAGCCACCACGACTACGAGTACCACTACTCATCTCAAGTCTCAAACAAACCCAACTAAACCCAAATGCCGCAGGTGCCGCCAGACCCATCTATCTTCCTCACCAGCACCTGCTCCCAACCCGACCCGAAAACTCTACCCGCCCACCATTGTCTCCCCAGAGAGCTCCTGGTGCTGTTTTGCCTTAAAAAATGATATACAATAAGAAGAAAAAGAAGAAAAGAATAATTGTGAGCTCTGTTTCTTCAGTTAATTTCTCTCTTCTTGCATAATTTATCAGGCACAATATTCTTGCAACCTTGACCCTTTCATACCATACCTTGCCATTAACTACCTGGATAGGTTCTTATCCAAGCCAGATATTCTGGTAATTAAAGAGCTTGATTTTCTTGAATTTGGTGAAGGGGGCGACATCGTGAGGTTAGTTTTCTTTCAAGTTAGGGAAAAAAACAAAAAAATCGCCCAGACCCGCCTAGGCGGGCGCCTAGCGCCTAGGACGATTTTTTTTTTTTTTTTTTTTCTCCTGATGATTCAATCGGCTTTAATTGATTATAGTTGGTGCTCTTCCTTTTGAAATATGAATATATATTGTGCTAATTTAGGCTTTTAGTTCTGGTCAGATATCAAAATCTAAGTGATCCAACACCAGACACACTATATCTACAGTCAGACTCCCGTAGTGTATCCACTTCCCTGTCCCCTTGAAGTTGTCAAGGCGAGACTTTAAAATTTCGCATCCCATCTTCCCGTTTTTCTGAATTTGGTGAAGGAGGCGACAGCGTGAGGTTAGAGTTGGCTTGATTTGCAAGTCAGGAAAAAAAAAACAAAAAAATATCCCAGACCCGCCTAGGCCCATTTTTTATTTTATTTTATTTATTTTCTGATGTTAATTTGTGGTGCTCTTCCTTTTGAAATGTGAAAATATATTGTGCTAATTTAATTGGCTTGATATTTACAACGTCGAGAGGTTTTAGTAAAGTTGCAAATGCCGTTGTTGCAAGCCTGAAGAACACAAGCTGTCCAGAAGCCGACAATTGTTAGCGTTGCCCTCTGTCTTCCCCAATACAGATTCTACAGGGACTATATATACGTTTCCTGCAAAAGGAAATGGACAAGTATGGAAGGGTGTCTCTTTCCCCAAGCCTTTGTATCCACTTGTGCATCCTGCTCTTTTGTTTTTGAAAACTTATGAACAAGGGGAATGTTGTCTCACACTATGTCGATGATCTTGAAGGGCATGATCAGATTAAATCTGCGCTGGCTCACATTGGGACACACGCACTTTTGAAGATGCTAGCTCCTGGTACCATATATGTTGCTTGCAATGCATTTATGCTTTTGGACTATTTTGATTGAATTGTGTTTAAATCTTATAAGCATCCGGCTGAGAACTCCAGGAGGTGATCCGGTCTATCCTGCTGAGTGTATGCAACAATTACTGGAGAAAGTTAGGCGTCATAGAGTCAATGTTGATGGCAATATAATGTCAAACATGCAGTGGATATATACTCGGCAATCATTTGAATTCCCAACTTTCATGCAACATCTTGACATGTACTCAACGAAGAATCTCCATTTATTTTCCCTTTTTTCTGAAAAGATGCTCGGATGCCACATGAGGAACATGGAGGAGATAAATATTGTCTTTCCCCAGCAGTGGCATCAGTCAACTGGATGCACTCATTAACATTTTCAGGTGAGACATAGTCCAGCACCAGATTATGATATGTATCATCATGAATGTCATTTAGTCTTCTAAATCTTAAAATGGCACAAGAGATTAGGATTAGGGTTCCTATCTCATTTTCTTCCGCAAAGATTCTCATGGTTTCTTTTTGTTTTTTTTTTTCTTTAAAACAAAGAAAAAGCTTCCAATTTTGTGTTTTTTATTTTTGTAACGAGTAAAAGCCTGATAAGTGCAACCATTTAAGTTAGATTAGATAAAATGATAAGTACAACCTTATGATTGAAATTATATATCCAACCAAAACAGAAAAAAAAGAGTTTGCATTGAATATCCTTTTTTCTACATTTTTATTTTTTGAATATTAGAATTAAAAGAAGTCCAATGATTAAGTCGGTTTCCTTTCCTAAGTCTATATAATTAGAGGTAGCAACCTTGGAACTTTTCATAAATAAAAAAAATCAGTGGAGCAGCAGCCCTATTCTGGAGCAAGGTGTCTCACCAAGCTAGCAATATTCGATTTGCTGAGGAGGCCTTCTTTTCTAAGAAGGACTTAAGAAGGTCAGGTCTGAATTTCGAATGCCGATGACGAGAAGCATAGCTAGGTATTTAGTTGAGGTATGTATATGATTCTCAACTTGAAGTTGCTGTTGGTTTCTATGAATCTTGAAACTCTTCTTTTTTCAATCTGCTGGTCATTTGGTTACTATATGCTTTTGGCATGATATTATTTATGATGATCGAGCATGTATTTGGTTAACAGAAACTAGATTGCATTCAGTTTCTTGAAAACAGTTTCCACAAAATGGAAGTCAAAACAGACATCTTTTTAAAAAAAGGAGATGCGTATAGAACACGAATGTATTATTGAAAACTACGTACGTACGTACACACACACATATATATATATATATATTATGACAAATTAAAGTAATTCAAAAAGGATAAGATATTACTTAATTACATATATTAAATTAAGGAAGTTGGCCAAAAGAAAAAGTAAAGAAACTAATTTTATGTTTTTAAAATTGATACTTTTCAAAAAAAACAAAATACATGAACACTTCTCCCGACGAAAGTTCGTCGGCAAAGATCTATGCCGACAAAATTTGCCGGATTAGGTTTCCCCCGACGAAACTATCTTTGCCGACGATATTTCATCGGGAGAGGTCTTATTTTTAAAAAATAAATATAAACTTAGGATGTTTAGGTTAATTAATTTTTTAAAAATTTACTTTTGGTAACTACATAATATATTTGGAGATTTAATTAGTTGAATTGGCAATTATATTTTAATTATTATTTATTTAATGACTGATTATGATTAAATACTTTAATTAACTTCATGAATTATATTACTTAATAAATAGTAATTCAATTTCTCATTTTCTTTTTCTCCTTTAATATTCACTCAGTTAATTACTAATCAAAGTAATCAAAAAAGTGAAATACGTACTATGCTGCTTAAAAGGTCTAGCCTACCTTTTCATTAAAAAAAAAAAATTTTTAAAAAAATTTAAAAACAGAGTACTGCCGTGCGGCTATACTATTTTTAATATAAAAAGGAGGAATCCAACGTTTTGGCGCCACGTGTCAATACAAGTCTACTTTTAAAAAAAATTAAAAAACACAGAGTATAGTCGTGCGGCTGTACTGTTTTTTGTTTTAAACAAGTGTCCTCCAGCGATTAGGCGCCACGTGTCCCAAAAATGTATAGACGACTGGCTAGCCTCTTTTCAAAAAAGAAAAATATAGTACAGCCGCACGGCTATACGATGTAAAAGGTCCCCAAACCATTTGGAGCCACGTGTCAACATATGTCTTTTCATAAAAAAAAAATTCAAAACTGAGTATAGCCGGACGGCTATACTATTTTTAGTATAAAAAAGGTTCCCCAACCATTTGGAGCCACGTGTCAACACATTTTAAAAAAATTTGCAAAACTGAGTATCGCCGCGCGGCTATACTATTTTTATACAAAAAATTCCTCCAACCATTTGGAGCCACGTGTCAACACATGTCTATTCATAAAAAAATTCAAAACTGAGTATAGCCGACCGGCTATACTATTTTTTAAATACAAAAAAGTTCCCCCAAACATTTGTAGCCACGTGTCAACACTTCGTTAAAAAAAATTCAAGACTGAGTATAGCCGGGCGGCTATACTTCTTTTAATACAAAAA